>NW_027222515.1:0-140000 GCF_030179895.1 Drosophila kikkawai
CATTATTGTCGTCCCGGAGTTGGAGATTTTCTCTGATTTTCTTTTGTAGGCAGTTAGCCTGAATATTTCAGCCATGATCAGATGGCTTATTAGTTTCAGATAGGGACTCTATAAATAATTCTTCGTGTAATGTCGGAAGCAGTAGCAGCAATAACCCCCCCATCCCGGAAGAGCTAGAAACAACAAGAGGGTCCCGTTCCGCTGTATACACTGCTGCCTGATTCAGTTAACTTACACTGTAGATAGTTGTGATCAATTTTTCTTCAGTGTAGGCAACCATTACATAAGTATTTGGCGCCAAACGTGGGGCCGCGATAATTGAATTCTACATAACGAGAGATTTCAGTTGTTTAAGCCCAAATGTCTAGGAGGTACTTTATTTTTTTTCGGATATCGAATTATTTGCGTGCGCTGAGTAAGATCGACCAATAAAAGTAAAGCAACCGAACTCCCTAGATAGATAGCTCGTTTGTTTTCGAATGATAAATTATTGAGAGTGGTCTGCAGTGCATATTATAACTATAGTTTATACTTTCTGGATATCGTAGGTTTGCAAGTGTGAACTCTGACGACCGAAGTATAGCTATCGGTTTTTGAGCTGTAGAGTAGCTTCAGTTTCTATCATCAGAGGAGTGAGAAAATGGTTTATCGGTTAGTTGTTTGCAAAGTTGGATTGACTGGAATACATAGGGTATGCGTAAGTGTACATATGTCCGTTAGTTGCGATTAGTAAATATCTGAAAATCAAGTATCATTCCAATTAGAGGAAATAGCCCGAACATATATTAAAAAAAAAATAAATAAACAAATAAAAATACCAAAATAAATTATGTCGGAACCAGGTTAACTACGATCAGATCATTCATATCCCCAAAGATAGGTCAAAACGAGATAAATAAAATATAACGAGAAATTATTACAAAATAAACACAAAGTTGTAGAACCTAAACAAAAACATTATGCCACTTCATCATACTCCTGATAAAACGTTCGCTCCAATGGCTAAGCAAGATGTTTGTTTATTGTGCGAAGAGCCAATGGTGGATACACAGCCTTGTGCGATGACACCTTGTAAGCATGTATTCCATAAATCTTGTGTTGAGAGTAAGTTTCATCCGGATAAAGAGAATGAATGTCCTTCTTGTTTTACAAAAGTTCTGTTGAAGGATGTTAAAGTAGTTATTGGAAATTTCTCTCCAGAGCTGAGAAACGATCCACCAGGAACTACTGCGAATAAACGTCCAAATACTCGTTCAGTGGCTAGACAATTAGAACTTGTAGAAAATCCCCCAACAGAGGCAGAAGTTTTTTCGCAGCAACCAGAGTTAATACCTAACGTGGCAGCTGTCGATAGTAATAGAGGTGCAAGGGGTAATAACACTAATATGGAGAGAGGAGGTGCAATACGAAGAGGTGCACGAAGAGGCAGACTGCCTAGACGATTTAATCGGAGTGACGATAATCTAAACGAAGATAATTGGTCGCAACCGGACATTGAAGTTTTAGTTCGAGAAACTGTAAGGCAAATGATGCAAACATTAACAGTGAGAAACAATCAGGAAAATCGACAACAAGAAAGAACACCCACGGTTAACCAAAGTCTCATTTCTCATAATTCATCCATTCTAGCAACGAATAAGGTCACAGATATTATTCAGAAGTGGGGTGTGCGTTTCGAAGGGACATCTGAGGGTTTGTCGGTGGAAGAATTTTTATATCGAGTACAAGTATTAACGCGAGAACATCTTAATAATGATTTTGATTCGCTTGTTCGAAATGTGCATCAGCTGTTAGTTCTTGGTTTTGGCGAATGCATAAACAGACCGAGAACCTGAACTGGCAACAGTTTGCAACCGCGCTGCGTGCCCAATATAAAGAAAGTCGATCTATGACCGAGCTACGCGAACAAATTCGTGCTCGTAAACAAAAACCTGGCGAATTGTTTGATACCTTTTACGAATCCATTTGCAAACTAATGGATAAATTGTCAGTGCATTTTGAAGAAAACGAATTAATTGAATTAGTTCAGGGAAATTTGCTCACGGATATGAAAGATAGGTTGCTTTTTGAAGATATCTATTCTATGGAACACTTACGAAAGTTGGTCCAAAAGAGAGAAAGGTTTCTGCAGGATGCTGCCAAAACAATCCGTACTCAAGCAAAACCCAAAGAGACCAACTACCGAGTTTACGCTGTCGAGGAAGACTCAATGACAGAGGCTGAGATCGATGAACTAGAGAAGGATATTTCGGCTTTGAGAGCGCCCTCGAAAATTATTTGCTGGAACTGTACCAAGGCGGGTCATATATTTGAGGATTGTTTAGCAGAACGTCGCATATTTTGCTACGGATGTGGCAAGCCGGAAGTCTATAAACCCAATTGTCTGAACTGTAAGAATCGTTCGGAAAACCGAAAGGCGGGGGCATCCCAGAACAATCGGATGTCCCAGTCCCACTCATAGCTTCATACCCAGACGTAGACAAAGACTTAGACAACTCCTTAGGTCAAAGGTTGGAGGATGAGACAAAAATGAAAATAGTTGATCTTCAATCCAAAATATTAGATAAGTCAAATACCACGCAAGAGTCAGTGGATTTGAAAACAGCATTTCGGCCGTATGAAGACAGGCTTCGAAATTATTATTTAGTACGAGATAGAATCTTTAATGAAAAAACAAAGCCACGAAAACGGAATACAAAACGATTGAAAAATTATTATAGCAATTTAAAAAGTAAGCAACGTAATGTAGTATCGACCATTTTTCAAAACACCTCAGACAGACGAAGTTATGCAAATGTTTCCTTTCTGAATTTTACAGAATGGGGTTTGCTTGATACAGGAGCAAATGTTAGCTGTATAGGAGCAGATTTAGCTTTGCAGGATTTCAGTTGTTTTCCCGGATATAAAGCCATCGTATCGCAAGTTAAAACTGCGGATGCCAAGGCCCATAAGGTTTTAGGAATTTTGAAAGTTAAAATGAAATATAAAGATAATGAAAATGTAATAGAATTATACATTATTCCAACCATAGCTCAGAGACTTATATTAGGAATTGATTTCTGGAGAACGTTTGCATTAGCGCCGAGTATAGTTGGTGCAATCGAGAGCCCTTCAGTAACTCAAATTGTCCAGGATTCCTATCCGCTCAACGAGAGGCAACTACAAAAGTTAGAAGCGGTGAAGGAATTGTTTCCAAATTTTACGAAACAAGGCTTAGGGCGTACTTCCTTACTAAAGCATCACATTGACGTGGGATTGGCCACGCCTGTGAAACAGAGACACTACCCTGTCAGTCCAGCCGTCGAAAAAGTCCTTTATGCGGAAATCGATCGGATGCTAGAGCTTGGGGTAATAGAACCCTCTAACAGCTCTTGGAGCTCACCAATTCGTATGGTAATTAAGCCAAATAAAGTCCGACTTTGTTTAGATGCGCGGAAATTAAACGAAGCAACGAAAAAAGATGCGTACCCCTTACAAAGCATTGATGGGATCTTCTCTCGCTTACCAAAGGCTAATATTATTAGTAAATTGGATCTAAAGGATGCCTATTGGCAGATTCAGTTAACGGATGAAGCAAAACCACTCACGGCTTTCACAGTGCCAGGTCGAGCTCTCTTTCAATTTGTTGTAATGCCATTCGGCTTATGTAACGCTCCATCAACTATGTGTCGACTAATGGACGATCTAATTCCTACAGATCTCCGTCACTGTGTGTTTGGATATTTAGACGATTTATGCATAGTGACCGAAGACTTTGAATCTCATTTGTCTGTCCTGATTCGAATTGCAGAGCAATTCCGTAAGGCAAACTTAACGCTGAATGTCAGCAAGAGTCATTTCTGTGTGACCAAAGTTAATTATTTGGGATACATTATTGGCGAAGGAGGTATCTCCACAGACCCAGCCAAGATCTCCTGTATCCTGAACTGGCCTCCACCTCGTAATATCAAACAAGTCAGAGGATTTTTAGGTGTATGTGGTTGGTATCGTCGTTTTATTTCAAATTTTGCTGAATTAACTTTTCCCATCACCGAACTGTTGTCAAAAAGTAAGACGTTTAAATGGTCTGCTGAAGCTCAGGAAGCGATGAATGCGTTAAAACAGAAACTTACCTCTGCTCCTGTACTACATAATCCTGACTTTTCGCAGAAATTCTTTCTTCACTGCGATGCTAGCGACTTTGGCATTGGAGCAGTCTTAGTACAATTATCTGAAGCAGGAGATGAAAGGCCTATAGCTTTTATGTCAAAGAAACTTTCCAAGTCACAGCGTAATTATAGTGTTACAGAGCGTGAATGCTTGGCTGTAATATTGTCAATAGAAAAATTCCGTTGCTATTTAGAGTTGCAAGAATTTGAGGTGGTAACTGATCATTCCAGTCTGCTATGGCTGATGAGACAACAAAATGTATCAGGTCGTCTTGCCAGATGGATTTTTCGGTTACAAGGATTTAAATTCACCATATCTCATAGAAAAGGTAAGGATCATATCGTACCAGATGCCTTATCGAGGATTTGTGAGGAACACATTGAGAGTTTAGAGTTTGTTGGACCCGAAATCGATTTAGATTCTGATGCTTTTACGGAACAAAGTTATGAAGAACTTCGAAAGCGAGTAGAAGAGAATGTTGATAAGTTTCCGGATTTACGAGTCCATGGGAAATTCGTTTACATACGGACGGACCATCCATCGGGAAATACAGAGCAGGAAGCGGATAGTTGGAAGCTCTGGGTGCCTGAAAAGCTGCGAAGTGCTGCAATTTGGCAGGCTCATGATAGTGTCGTGTCAGCTCATGGAGGGATACACAAAACTATTGAGAGACTACGACGTAATCTTTTTTGGCCAGGATTGTCAAAAGAGGTTCGAAATTATGTAAATGAGTGTGCAATGTGTAAACAGACAAAAGCACCAAATAAAATATTACGACCACCCATGGGTGAGCAGAGTGTATCAATCAGACCCTTTCAACGATTGTACGTTGATATACTCGGACCTTATCCTCGTAGTAAAAGAGGTTATACTGGATTGCTGATTGTACTTGACCATTTTAGCCGATATCTTTGGCTCTGTCCGCTTAAAAAGTTCACTACGGCCGCCATTAATAACTTTTTGTGCGAGCGAATTTTTTGTGAGTTTGGAGTACCAGAGACAATAATTAGTGATAATGGATCCCAGTTTAAGGCAAACGAATTCGAGGCCATGATAACCAAATGGGGTATTCGTCATATTTGTACAGCTCTTTATTCACCGCAAAGTAATGCGGCCGAAAGAGTCAATCGTTCTTTATTGGCAGCTATACGATCATATCTTCAAGAAGATCAAACAGAATGGGATGTAAATTTGACAGGTATCTCGTCTGCTCTTCGATCTGCATTACATCAGTCTTTAGGTTGTTCTCCTTATAAAGCTCTCTTTGGCTTTAATATGATTAATCATGGATCTGATTATAAGCTATTGAAACAATTATCGTTATTAGAAGAATCGACTCGATTGGATAGAGTAGACCAATTAGCTTTAATTCGCGAAGAAATCAAAAAGAATAGTCGTAAAGCATATGAAACTAATGTGAAACAATACAATTTAAGAGCTAATCATATTGTATTTAAAGAAGGTCAAGAAGTCTTTAAGCGAAACTTTCATTTAAGTAATTTTAGTCAGAATTACAATAAGAAGTTAGGACACCAATTTTCTAAGTGTCGAATTAAGAAGAAATTAGGTAGTTCGTTTTATCTATTGGAAACGTTAGCAGGAAAGGAGATAGGAACCTACCACGCAAAGGATATACGAAGCTGATTCCAGCTAATCGTGTCTGCGATTACTTGCCAGATTATCTGTGGTTGTAATGGGCAGCATTGGACAAAAAGGTTAACGTTGTAAAATTCAAAAGATTTGACATACGCGCCTTACGATAGTCATATCGTATGCTCCAGCCCTAGTCGATCACAATCAGCTGTGCGAAATTGACAGTTGACAGCACGAATTAATCGATTAAGCATCATTTCCGACACGATCAAAACATCCGCCTTCTTCCTTTTTTCACTGCAACGCCGAACGCTACAGAAGTGTCGATCTGTGAGCGAAATTAATACACAAGTGCCACGTGTCCCTTTTGCCAATTTAATACAAGGCATCGGCCGTTGCATCCGACCAGTTAACCATCCGCCAGTGTCGCGCACCGGTTTTGGGTAATTATTTTGAAACTTCAAGCCATTTGCACTTGCATTAATATTGGTTTCATATAGAGACAGCGCAATACGGCGTGCCTTCTCGGCTTGCACGCCTACATACAGGCGAAGGAACCTTCTGGAGCTCCACGCTCAAGCGTACCGCAGTTTACTCTGCATCATCCTCTGTCGGTAAATAGTTTTCTTATATGACTGAAAGCTCTCTCCGTAACCACGGTTGTTTTTCTAGTCGAACCTTCCTATAAGGGCAAGCGGAATATTGCCAAGGGTGACGCGAAAACCTTTGCGACCCTGCCCGCGAATCTGCTCGGTGGCCAGGAGCCCCGATTACGTCATCGGCGTGGGAATACTTATTTTTCCTTTCCGCGCTTCGCCAGCTGCGGCAGAGGAAGGGAGACGACAAACGTTGTGGCCAGGGACCACAATTTTCGGCCAGCGCGTGACGAAGGCGTAGGATCGGAGTAAACTCCTCCAGAAATAAAGAAAACCGGCATTAGATCCGGAGCGCAGATTTAGTTAGGTTTTATGCAACGGTAAAAGTTTCGCGTTTTGTTTTTAATCAAATTTCGGTCGCATCTGGCTCGTTTGAGCCTCGGAAAACTGTAGCATGTATCTAGAGTGCCTGCGCTAGCTAAGCGAACGCGATTGCGTAAACTTGACCTAGGTTCATGTGCCCTAAAAACCCGCACAACCAGACATAAAGAACGCGATAAGCAGGGTCGATCAAACGAATCATTTATGTTGCATTAAATTAACAATCCTTTAAACACACGCTAACAGCTCGTCATCCACGTCATCGTGAAGGCCTTCAACGAGGATCGGATGGGGTAAGTGATCCAAAATGGATATATATATATAAACACCAATTTAATGTGACATGATATGATCAGCCAAAACCACCGCGGCTACCGTGAAGAGCCGTAAGCTCTGTTCGTTATTCTTTTCTGTTTGCTTTGTTTTGGGCTGCCAGATTCTGGACACTTCTAATTGCGTATAAATGCTCCTCTAGCCGCGCTCTTATTATACCCTTGCAGGGTATTATAATTTCAGTCAGAAGTTTGCAACGCAGTGAAGGAGACCTTTCCGACCCTATAAAGTATATATATTCTTGATCAGCATCAACAGCCGAGTCGATCTAGCCATGTCCGTCTGTCCGTCTGTCCGTCTGTCTGTCTGTCCGTCTGTCCGTCTGTCTGTCTGTCTGTCTGTCTGTCTGTCTGTCTGTCTGTCTGTCTGTCTGTCTGTCTGTTTCTACGCAAACTAGTCCCTCAGTTTTAAAGCTATCTGAATGAAACTTTGCATATAGTCTTCTATATGCTCTCACTGCTATATATGTCGGAACGGGCCGGATCGGACGACTATATCATATAGCTGCCCTACAAATGTTCGATATATTTGTAGAAAAAAAATTATAACTTTGCAGTTTTCCAACACTTTCGCACCATTTTTTAGATATGGCCATTTAATATTATTTCAGAATTTTGGTATAAATTTAATCAAAATCGGACGACTATATGATATAGCTGCCATAGGAACGGTCGAGAAATAAATAGGAAAAAAAATTATAGTTTCGTTGTTTCTCAACGTATGTTTATCTACTCTGAGATATAAGCTTTTTTTATTATTCTAGAATTATGGAATAAATTTCATAAAAATCGGACAACTATATCATATAGCTGCCATATAAACCGATCGGTAGATGTAGAGAAAATGTAAAACTGGGAATGTAAAACTGTAACTGTCAAACTGTAAACATAATAAGTATAGGTAACATGTTTTGTGAGTGTTTTCAGCATTTAAATCTATAATATAAACCTCAAAACCAATCTGCAAGGGTATACAAACTTCGGCGTGCCGAAGTTAGCTTCCTTTCTTGTTGAGTATATAATGATCATTACCAAATCTTAATTCTCGGTATGCGTTTGTTTTGCTATATTCTTGGCTAGTGTATGCATTGCAGATCTCTATTGCTACCAGCACCAACGTAATTATGAAGGTGAAATATTTGAATTATGATTAGGAACGCGTAGTTTTATTCTGCTTTTCGCTAACTTTATCAGAAAATATGTAAATACAATACAAATAAATTAGAAACTAATCATTAAGTCCTTGTTTAAAAACATTTGTAGTCACAATGAAAGCATAAATGAATCGCAACTGAATTGTTTTAAATTAAAAAATGAAAAGAAGCAAATTAATTAAAACGAACATTCGAAATTATTATGTCAGTAACCAGAATTTCTTTAAGTTACTTTTCTATTGAAATTATTTAAATAAATAATGCAGTATGTCATATCGAATCAGTAATATCATGATGGAGTAGATGCAATCATCTCGTGACCTGGGGATTTAAATGTTTTGATCAGCTACAATATGGGGTCTTTGCTAACACTTAAAGTACAAAGGCATTGGTAGGGTGGGTAGCGACTCTGTGTGTGTCAAACAACAGCTAAGACACCACGAACAGATCCTGGTGCTAGACATATTCCCTTTTCATCATTATTGTCGTCCCGGAGTTGGAGATTTTCTCTGATTTTCTTTTGTAGGCAGTTAGCCTGAATATTTCAGCCATGATCAGATGGCTTATTAGTTTCAGATAGGGACTCTATAAATAATTCTTCGTGTAATGTCGGAAGCAGTAGCAGCAATAACCCCCCCATCCCGGAAGAGCTAGAAACAACAAGAGGGTCCCGTTCCGCTGTATACACTGCTGCCTGATTCAGTTAACTTACACTGTAGATAGTTGTGATCAATTTTTCTTCAGTGTAGGCAACCATTACAACTAATATAAATACAAATTCTGAAGTGGATACAGGCATTATTAGCTGAGTTGTGAACTTTTTGTTTACAAATTTACAATTTAGTATGCAAATGTATTAGCCGTGTAAAAACTAATATAAATACTAATTCTGAAGTGGATACAGGCATTATTAGCTGAGTTGTGAAATTTTTGTTTACAAATTTATACCTGAGTATGCAAATGTATTAACCTTGTAAAAACTAATATAAATAAAAATTCTGAAGTGGATACATGCATTAATAGCTGAGTTGTGAACTTTTTGTTTACAAATTTACAATTGAGTATGCAAATGTATTAGCCATGTAAAAACTAATATAATTACAAATTCTGAAGTGGATATATGCACTATTATCTGAGTTGTGAACTATATGTTTACAATTTTACAATTGAGCATGCAAATGTATTAGCCGTGTAAAAACTAATATAAATACAAATTCTGAAGTGGATACATGAATTATTAGTTGAGTTGTGAACTTTTTGTTTACAAATTTACAATTGAGTATGCAAATGTATTAGCCATGTAAGAACTAAAATAATTACAAATTCTGAAATGGATATATGCACTATTATCTGAGTTGTGAACTTTTTGTTTACAATTTTACAATTGAGCATGCAAATGTAATAGCCGTGTAAAAACTAATATAAATACAAATTTTGAAGTGGATACAGGCATTATTAGCTGAGCTGTGAACTTTTTGTTTACAAATTTACAATTGAGTATGCAAATGTATTAGCCTTGTAAAAACTAATATAAATACAAATTCTGAAGTGGATTCAGGCATTATTAGCTGAGGTGTGAAATTTTTGTTTACAAATTTATACCTGAGTATGCAAATGTATTAACCTAGTAAAAACTAATAGAAATACAAATTCTGAAGTGGATACATGCATTATTAGCTGAGTTGTGAACTTTTTGTTTACAAATTTACAATTGAGTATGCAAATGTATTAGCCATGTAAAATCTAATATAATTACAAATTCTGAAGTGGATACATGAATTATTAGCTGAGTTGTGAACTTTTTGTTTACAATTTTACAATTGAGTATGCAAATGTATTAGCCATGTAAAAACTAATAAAATTACAAATTCTGAAGTGGATATATGCACTATTATCTGAGTTGTGAACTTTTTGTTTACAAATTTACAATTGAGCATGCAAATGTATTAGCCGTGTAAAAACTAATATAAATACAAATTCTGAAGTGGATACATGAATTATTAGCTGAGTTGTGAACTTTTTGTTTACAAATTTACAATTGAGTATGCAAATGTATTAGCCGTGTAAAAACTAATATAAATACAAATTCTGAAGTGGATACATGAATTATTAGTTGAGTTGTGAACTTTTTGTTTACAAATTTACAATTGAGTATGCAAATGTATTAGCCATGTAAGAACTAAAATAATTACAAATTCTGAAATGGATATATGCACTATTATCTGAGTTGTGAACTTTTTGTTTACAATTTTACAATTGAGCATGCAAATGTAATAGCCGTGTAAAAACTAATATAAATACAAATTTTGAAGTGGATACAGGCATTATTAGCTGAGCTGTGAACTTTTTGTTTACAAATTTACAATTGAGTATGCAAATGTATTAGCCTTGTAAAAACTAATATAAATACAAATTCTGAAGTGGATTCAGGCATTATTAGCTGAGGTGTGAAATTTTTGTTTACAAATTTATACCTGAGTATGCAAATGTATTAACCTAGTAAAAACTAATAGAAATACAAATTCTGAAGTGGATACATGCATTATTAGCTGAGTTGTGAACTTTTTGTTTACAAATTTACAATTGAGTATGCAAATGTATTAGCCATGTAAAATCTAATATAATTACAAATTCTGAAGTGGATACATGAATTATTAGCTGAGTTGTGAACTTTTTGTTTACAATTTTACAATTGAGTATGCAAATGTATTAGCCATGTAAAAACTAATAAAATTACAAATTCTGAAGTGGATATATGCACTATTATCTGAGTTGTGAACTTTTTGTTTACAAATTTACAATTGAGCATGCAAATGTATTAGCCGTGTAAAAACTAATATAAATACAAATTCTGAAGTGGATACATGAATTATTAGCTGAGTTGTGAACTTTTTGTTTACAAATTTACAATTGAGTATGCAAATGTATTAGCCATGTAAAAACTAATAAAATTACAAATTCTGAAGTGGATATATGCACTATTATCTGAGTTGTGAACTTTTTGTTTACAAATTTACAATTGAGCATGCAAATGTATTAGCCGTGTAAAAACTAATATAAATACAAATTCTGAAGTGGATACATGAATTATTAGCTGAGTTGTGAACTTTTTGTTTACAAATTTACAATTGAGTATGCAAATGTATTAGCCTTGTAAAAACTAATATAAATACAAATTCTGAAGTGGATTCAGGCATTATTAGCTGAGGTGTGAAATTTTTGTTTACAAATTTATACCTGAGTATGCAAATGTATTAACCTAGTAAAAACTAATAGAAATACAAATTCTGAAGTGGATACATGCATTATTAGCTGAGTTGTGAACTTTTTGTTTACAAATTTACAATTGAGTATGCAAATGTATTAGCCATGTAAAAACTAATATAATTACAAATTCTGAAGTGGATACATGAATTATTAGCTGAGTTGTGAACTTTTTGTTTACAATTTTACAATTGAGTATGCAAATGTATTAGCCATGTAAAAACTAATAAAATTACAAATTCTGAAGTGGATATATGCACTATTATCTGAGTTGTGAACTTTTTGTTTACAAATTTACAATTGAGTATGCAAATGTATTAGGCTTGTAAAAACTAATATAAATACAAATTCTGAAGTGGATACAGGCATTATTAGCTGAGTTGTGAACTTTTTGTTTACAAATTTACAATTGAGTATGCAAATGTATTAGCCTTGTAAAAACTAATATAAATACAAATTCTGAAGTGGATACATGAATTATTAGCTGAGTTGTGAACTTTTTGTTTACAAATTTACAATTGAGTATGCCGTGTAAAAACTAATATAAATACAAATTCTGAAGTGGATACATGCATTATTAGCTGAGTTGTGAACTTTTTGTTTACAAATTTACAATTGAGTATGCAAATGTATTAGCCATGTAAAAACTAATATAATTACAAATTCTGAAGTGGATACATGAATTATTAGCTGAGTTGTGAACTTTTTGTTTACAATTTTACAATTGAGTATGCAAATGTATTAGCCATGTAAAAACTAATAGAAATACAAATTCTGAAGTGGATACATGCATTATTAGCTGAGTTGTGAACTTTTTGTTTACAAATTTACAATTGAGTATGCAAATGTATTAGCCATGTAAAAACTAATATAATTACAAATTCTGAAGTGGATACATGAATTATTAGCTGAGTTGTGAACTTTTTGTTTACAATTTTACAATTGAGTATGCAAATGTATTAGCCATGTAAAAACTAATAAAATTACAAATTCTGAAGTGGATATATGCACTATTATCTGAGTTGTGAACTTTTTGTTTACAAATTTACAATTGAGTATGCAAATGTATTAGCCATGTAAAAACTAATATAATTACAAATTCTGAAGTGGATACATGAATTATTAGCTGAGTTGTGAACTTTTTGTTTACAATTTTACAATTGAGTATGCAAATGTATTAGCCATGTAAAAACTAATAAAATTACAAATTCTGAAGTGGATATATGCACTATTATCTGAGTTGTGAACTTTTTGTTTACAAATTTACAATTGAGCAAGCAAATGTATTAGCCGTGTAAAAACTAATATAAATACAAATTCTGAAGTGGATACATGAATTATTAGCTGAGTTGTGAACTTTTTGTTTACAAATTTACAATTGAGTATGCAAATGTATTAGCCATGTAAAAACTAATATAATTACAAATTCTGAAGTGGATATATGCACTATTATCTGAGTTGTGAACTATTTGTTTACAATTTTACAATTGAGCATGCAAATGTATTAGCCATGTAAAAACTAATATAATACTAATTCTGAAGTGGATTCAGGCATTATTAGCTGAGTTGTGAAATTTTTGTTTACAAATTTATACCTGAGTATGCAAATGTATTAACCTTGTAAAAACTAATATAATTACAAATTGTGAAGTGGATACATGAATTATTAGCTGAGTTGTGAACTTTTTGTTTACAATTTTACAATTGAGTATGCAAATGTATTAGCCATGTAAAAACTAATAAAATTACAAACTCTGAAGTGGATATATGCACTATTATCTGAGTTGTGAACTTTTTGTTTACAAATTTACAATTGAGCATGCAAATGTATTAGCCGTGTAAAAACTAATATAAATACAAATTCTGAAGTGGATACATGAATTATTAGCTGAGTTGTGAACTTTTTGTTTACAAATTTACAATTGAGTATGCAAATGTATTAGCCATGTAAAAACTAATATAATTACAAATTCTGAAGTGGATATATGCACTATTATCTGAGTTGTGAACTTTTCTGAAGTGGATATATGCACTATTATCTGAGTTGTGAACTATTTGTTTACAATTTTACAATTGAGCATGCAAATGTATTAGCCATGTAAAAACTAATATAATACTAATTCTGAAGTGGATTCAGGCATTATTAGCTGAGTTGTGAAATTTTTGTTTACAAATTTATACCTGAGTATGCAAATGTATTAACCTTGTAAAAACTAATATAATTACAAATTGTGAAGTGGATACATGAATTATTAGCTGAGTTGTGAACTTTTTGTTTACAATTTTACAATTGAGTATGCAAATGTATTAGCCATGTAAAAACTAATAAAATTACAAACTCTGAAGTGGATATATGCACTATTATCTGAGTTGTGAACTTTTTGTTTATAAATTTACAATTGAGTATGCAAATGTATTAGCATTGAAAGAACTAATTTAAATATAAATTCTAAAGTGGATACATGCATTATTAGCTGAGCTGTGAACTTTTTGTTTACAAATTTACAATTGAGTATGCAAATGTATTAGCCATGTAAAAACTAATATAAGTACAAATTCTACCATGGATACATGCATTATTAGCTGAGTTGTGAACTTTTTGTTTACAAATTTACAATTGAGTATGCAAATGTATTAGCCTTGTAAAAACTAATATAAATACAAATTCTGAAGTGGATACAGGCATTATTAGCTGAGTTGTGAACTTTTTGTTTACAAATTTACAATTGAGTATGCAAATGTATTAACTTTGTAAAAACTATAAAAACTAATATAAATACTAATTCTGAAGTGGATACGTGCATTATTAGCTGAGTTGTGAACTTTTTGTTTATAAATTTACTATTGATTATGAAAATGTATTAGCCTTGTAAAAACTAATATAAATACAAATTCTGAAGTGGATACAGGCATTATTAGCTGAGTTGTGAACTTTTTGTTTATAAATTTACAATTGAGTATGCAAATGTATTAACCTTGTAAAAACTAATATAAATACAAATTCTGAAGTGGATACATGCATTATTAGCTGAGTTGTGCACTTTTTGTTTACAAATTTACAATTGAGTATGCAAATGTATTAGCCTTGTAAAAACTAATATAAATACAAATTCTGAAGTGGATACAGGCATTATTAGCTGAGTTGTGAACTTTTTGTTTACAAATTTACAATTTAGTATGCAAATGTATTAGCCGTGTAAAAACTAATATAAATACTAATTCTGAAGTGGATACAGGCATTATTAGCTGAGTTGTGAACTTTTTGTTTACAAATTTACAATTGAGTATGCAAATGTATTAGCCGTGTAAAAACTAATATAATACTAATTCTGAAGTGGATTCAGGCATTATTAGCTGAGTTGTGAAATTTTTGTTTACAAATTTATACCTGAGTATGCAAATGTATTAACCTTGTAAAAACTAATATAAATAAAAATTCTGAAGTGGATATATGCACTATTATCTGAGTTGTGAACTATTTGTTTACAATTTTACAATTGAGCATGCAAATGTATTAGCCGTGTAAAAACTAATATAAATACAAATTCTGAAGTGGATACATGAATTATTAGCTGAGTTGTGAACTTTTTGTTTACAAATTTACAATTGAGTATGCAAATGTATTAGCCATGTAAAAACTAAAATAATTACAAATTCTGAAATGGATATATGCACTATTATCTGAGTTGTGAACTTTTTGTTTACAATTTTACAATTGAGCATGCAAATGTATTAGCCGTGTAAAAACTAATATAAATACAAATTTTGAAGTGGATACAGGCATTATTAGCTGAGCTGTGAACTTTTTGTTTACAAATTTACAATTGAGTATGCAAATGTATTAGCCTTGTAAAAACTAATATAAATACAAATTCTGAAGTGGATTCAGGCATTATTAGCTGAGGTGTGAAATTTTTGTTTACAAATTTATACCTGAGTATGCAAATGTATTAACCTAGTAAAAACTAATATAAATACAAATTCTGAAGTGGATACATGCATTATTAGCTGAGTTGTGAACTTTTTGTTTACAAATTTACAATTGAGTATGCAAATGTATTAGCCATGTAAAAACTAATATAATTACAAATTCTGAAGTGGATACATGAATTATTAGCTGAGTTGTGAACTTTTTGTTTACAATTTTACAATTGAGTATGCAAATGTATTAGCCATGTAAAAACTAATAAAATTACAAATTCTGAAGTGGATATATGCACTATTATCTGAGTTGTGAACTTTTTGTTTACAAATTTACAATTGAGCATGCAAATGTATTAGCCGTGTAAAAACTAATATAAATACAAATTCTGAAGTGGATACATGAATTATTAGCTGAGTTGTGAACTTTTTGTTTACAAATTTACAATTTAGTATGCAAATGTATTAGCCATGTAAAAACTAATATAATTACAAATTCTGAAGTGGATATATGCACTATTATCTGAGTTGTGAACTATTTGTTTACAATTTTACAATTGAGCATGCAAATGTATTAGCCATGTAAAAACTAATATAATACTAATTCTGAAGTGGATTCAGGCATTATTAGCTGAGTTGTGAAATTTTTGTTTACAAATTTATACCTGAGTATGCAAATGTATTAACCTTGTAAAAACTAATATAATTACAAATTGTGAAGTGGATACATGAATTATTAGCTGAGTTGTGAACTTTTTGTTTACAATTTTACAATTGAGTATGCAAATGTATTAGCCATGTAAAAACTAATAAAATTACAAACTCTGAAGTGGATATATGCACTATTATCTGAGTTGTGAACTTTTTGTTTACAAATTTACAATTGAGCATGCAAATGTATTAGCCTTGTAAAAACTAATATAAATACAAATTCTGAAGTGGATACATGAATTATTAGCTGAGTTGTGAACTTTTTGTTTACAAATTTACAATTGAGTATGCAAATGTATTAGCCATGTAAAAACTAATATAATTACAAATTCTGAAGTGGATATATGCACTATTATCTGAGTTGTGAACTTTTCTGAAGTGGATATATGCACTATTATCTGAGTTGTGAACTATTTGTTTACAATTTTACAATTGAGCATGCAAATGTATTAGCCATGTAAAAACTAATATAATACTAATTCTGAAGTGGATTCAGGCATTATTAGCTGAGTTGTGAAATTTTTGTTTACAAATTTATACCTGAGTATGCAAATGTATTAACCTTGTAAAAACTAATATAATTACAAATTGTGAAGTGGATACATGAATTATTAGCTGAGTTGTGAACTTTTTGTTTACAATTTTACAATTGAGTATGCAAATGTATTAGCCACGTAAAAACTAATAAAATTACAAACTCTGAAGTGGATATATGCACTATTATCTGAGTTGTGAACTTTTTGTTTATAAATTTACAATTGAGTATGCAAATGTATTAGCATTGAAAGAACTAATTTAAATATAAATTCTAAAGTGGATACATGCATTATTAGCTGAGCTGTGAACTTTTTGTTTACAAATTTACAATTGAGTATGCAAATGTATTAGCCATGTAAAAACTAATATAAGTACAAATTCTACCATGGATACATGCATTATTAGCTGAGTTGTGAACTTTTTGTTTACAAATTTACAATTGAGTATGCAAATGTATTAGCCTTGTAAAAACTAATATAAATACAAATTCTGAAGTGGATACAGGCATTATTAGCTGAGTTGTGAACTTTTTGTTTACAAATTTACAATTGAGTATGCAAATGTATTAACTTTGTAAAAACTATAAAAACTAATATAAATACTAATTCTGAAGTGGATACAGGCATTATTAGCTGAGTTGTGAACTTTTTGTTTATAAATTTACTATTGATTATGAAAATGTATTAGCCTTGTAAAAACTAATATAAATACAAATTCTGAAGTGGATTCAGGCATTATTAGCTGAGGTGTGAAATTTTTGTTTACAAATTTATACCTGAGTATGCAAATGTATTAACCTAGTAAAAACTAATATAAATACAAATTCTGAAGTGGATTCAGGCATTATTAGCTGAGTTGTGAAATTTTTGTTTACAAATTTATACCTGAGTATGCAAATGTATTAACCTTGTAAAAACTAATATAATTACAAATTGTGAAGTGGATACATGAATTATTAGCTGAGTTGTGAACTTTTTGTTTACAATTTTACAATTGAGTATGCAAATGTATTAGCCACGTAAAAACTAATAAAATTACAAACTCTGAAGTGGATATATGCACTATTATCTGAGTTGTGAACTTTTTGTTTATAAATTTACAATTGAGTATGCAAATGTATTAGCATTGAAAGAACTAATTTAAATATATATTCTAAAGTGGATACATGCATTATTAGCTGAGCTGTGAACTTTTTGTTTACAAATTTACAATTGAGTATGCAAATGTATTAGCCATGTAAAAACTAATATAAGTACAAATTCTACCATGGATACATGCATTATTAGCTGAGTTGTGAACTTTTTGTATATAAATTTACAATTGAGTATGCAAATGTATTAACCTTGTAAAAACTAATATAAATACAAATTCTGAAGTGGATACATGCATTATTAGCTGAGTTGTGCACTTTTTGTTTACAAATTTACAATAGAGTATGCAAATGTATTAGCCTTGTAAAAACTAATATAAATACACATTCTGAAGTGGATATATGCACTATTATCTGAGTTGTGAACTATTTGTTTACAATTTTACAATTGAGCATGCAAATGTATTAGCCGTGTAAAAACTAATATAAATACAAATTCTGAAGTGGATACATAATTTATTATTTGAGTTGTGAACTTTTTGTTTACAAATTTACAATTGAGTATGCAAATGTATTAGCCATGTAAAAACTAAAATAATTACAAATTCTGAAATGGATATATGCACTATTATCTGAGTTGTGAACTTTTTGTTTACAATTTTACAATTGAGCATGCAAATGTATTAGCCGTGTAAAAACTAATATAAATACAAATTTTGAAGTGGATACAGGCATTATTAGCTGAGCTGTGAACTTTTTGTTTACAAATTTACAATTGAGTATGCAAATGTATTAGCCTTGTAAAAACTAATATAAATACAAATTCTGAAGTGGATTCAGGCATTATTAGCTGAGGTGTGAAATTTTTGTTTACAAATTTATACCTGAGTATGCAAATGTATTAACCTAGTAAAAACTAATATAAATACAAATTCTGAAGTGGATACATGCATTATTAGCTGAGTTGTGAACTTTTTGTTTACAAATTTACAATTGAGTATGCAAATGTATTAGCCATGTAAAAACTAATATAATTACAAATTCTGAAGTGGATACATGAATTATTAGCTGAGTTGTGAACTTTTTGTTTACAATTTTACAATTGAGTATGCAAATGTATTAGCCATGTAAAAACTAATAAAATTACAAATTCTGAAGTGGATATATGCACTATTATCTGAGTTGTGAACTTTTTGTTTACAAATTTACAATTGAGCATGCAAATGTATTAGCCGTGTAAAAACTAATATAAATACAAATTCTGAAGTGGATACATGAATTATTAGCTGAGTTGTGAACTTTTTGTTTACAAATTTACAATTGAGTATGCAAATGTATTAGCCATGTAAAAACTAATATAATTACAAATTCTGAAGTGGATATATGCACTATTATCTGAGTTGTGAACTATTTGTTTACAATTTTACAATTGAGCATGCAAATGTATTAGCCATGTAAAAACTAATATAAATACAAATTCTGAAGTGGATACATAATTTATTATTTGAGTTGTGAACTTTTTGTTTACAAATTTACAATTGAGTATGCAAATGTATTAGCCATGTAAAAACTAAAATAATTACAAATTCTGAAATGGATATATGCACTATTATCTGAGTTGTGAACTTTTTGTTTACAATTTTACAATTGAGCATGCAAATGTATTAGCCGTGTAAAAACTAATATAAATACAAATTTTGAAGTGGATACAGGCATTATTAGCTGAGCTGTGAACTTTTTGTTTACAAATTTACAATTGAGTATGCAAATGTATTAGCCTTGTAAAAACTAATATAAATACAAATTCTGAAGTGGATTCAGGCATTATTAGCTGAGGTGTGAAATTTTTGTTTACAAATTTATACCTGAGTATGCAAATGTATTAACCTTGTAAAAACTAATATAATTACAAATTGTGAAGTGGATACATGAATTATTAGCTGAGTTGTGAACTTTTTGTTTACAATTTTACAATTGAGTATGCAAATGTATTAGCCATGTAAAAACTAATAAAATTACAAACTCTGAAGTGGATATATGCACTATTATCTGAGTTGTGAACTTTTTGTTTACAAATTTACAATTGAGCATGCAAATGTATTAGCCGTGTAAAAACTAATATAAATACAAATTCTGAAGTGGATACATGAATTATTAGCTGAGTTGTGAACTTTTTGTTTACAAATTTACAATTTTTTTTTTTTTTTTTTTTTTAGGCTTTGCTTTTATTTATTGAATCTTCTCATTTATGAGACTAACAATAAGTGTATCAAATCTTACAATACTACCTAACTAGCAGTCATGAGACTGGTACAGAGTAAATGGCCCTGAATAATTATGGCTGGGTTGGATGGTCGTTACGTAGTAGGCGGCTTCTTCTGGAAACTCGTATCAAGTCCCTTGCTAAAGGATTTGGATGGGTGGAGAGTTTTTCCTTGTAGGACGCTTTTTGTTTTTCTATTTCGTTCTTAACTGCAGGAATGCCGAGATCCCTGTGGATGGCTTTAGTGTGGAGTTGTAGAGCAGGACCTTGTAGTCCAGGGGCGATCGGGAGTTTATGAGCCAGTGGAGGCTGCTGGCTTTTAGTTTTAGATGAAGTTTCTTGCATTCAATATGTCTTCGCCATCTTAGGCGTCTGTCCAGGTGGACGCCCAGGTACGTTACCACGTTGACTTCGGGGATCAGTGTGCTGTTCAGGTAGAGCGGGGGGCATGTTTGTCTGTTGAGGGTGAACGTTATGTGCTTACACTTTTGTTCATTTATTTTAATACGCCAATCAGATAGCCACTTCTCGACTACCTTGAGGTGGTTGGCGAGCTGGGCTGTTGCACGGACTGGGCATTTGGAACGGCTGATGATCGCAGTGTCATCAGCGAAAGTGGATAATGTTAGCTGGTCGCTTGTGGGGATATCCGCTGTGTATAGAACAAATAGGGTAGGCCCAAGTGCACTTTCTTGTGGGACTCCAGCTTCGATTGAATAGGTGCCGGATGTTGTTGCGTTGCACCTCACTGCGAAGACTCTGTTGTAGAGATACGACTCAAGTAATTTGTGTGTGTATACCGGCAAGAGTGTTTTTATTTTGTGCATGAGGCCGTTGAGCCAGACTCGGTCGAATGCTTGAGAAACGTCGAGAAATATCGCGCTGCAATATTCTCGATGCTCGAAGGCTGTGCGAATTTCTGATGTTATTCTGTTTACTTGCTCGATAGTTCCATGTTTTTCTCTGAAGCCAAATTGATGAGCTGGGATAGTGTTGTGAGCTCGCAGATAAGGGATTATGCGCTTTAGTAGGCATTTTTCAAATAACTTGGACAAGCATGATAGTAGACTTATTGGTCGGTAAGATGACGGAATCGTGTGGTCTTTTCCGGTCTTCGGTATCATTATAATTATAGATTTTTTCCATTTTGTTGGGTAATGGCCGAGACTTATGATCCCATTGAAGATTTTACAGATGACCTCAATAGCACAATTCGGAAGTTCAATTATCATTTTTTGAGTTATTAGGTCAACGCCGGGAGCCTTTTTCGGCTTCAGTTCCCTGATGACCTTCGTTATCTCGTTCGGACGAAATGATGCAGGAGTAGATTCCGTTTCAGTGTGGATTTGCGGTAGATCAAATGGATTTGCAGCAGGGTTCGGCTGGAAAACGCCCTGGAGATGTGAGGCAAAAGTTTCGGCTCTGTCTTTGTCGCTGCGGGCCCAGCAACCAGATGACTTTCATATCGGGGTGATGGTTTCAGCCGGTGAGCTTAAATTTGGGTGAGCTCTCCATAAGGGATGCTTTGTGCTGGTTGGCGAGAGTTTTTCAATATATCTTAATTGTGCTTTTTCGGCATCTTGCTTCAGGGCCCGGCTTAGTTTGGGTGTGGCTTCATTTAGACGTTGCTTTGTGCATGGCGATCTATTGGTTTGCCACGCCCGTCGCAGACGCCTCTTTTTTTTTTTTTTCGCGCGGGGTCCCGCTTCCACCTCCCGCCCAACCGACCGAGGGGCGCAGCCGTGTGACGTACGGCACGAATCGCGAACTAGATAGACGCGGTGAATTAAGGAAGATAAGAACGAGGAAACGTTACAAGAGAACAAAAATTAATAAGGGGAACAAAAATATATAATGTAATAAAAATATAATATATTAAAAATAGTAATAATTAAGTAAAAACGCATGCAAAATAAATATAAAAAATATAAAATAATGTAACTAAATAATAACTACGATAAATAAATAAAAACACATGCAAAGTAAATATAAAAAAAATAATATAATGTAACTAAATAATAACTACGATAAATAAATAAGAACGCATGCAACCTTAGACTACGGTGATACAATACGAGCTAACTCTACAAGTATTAAAGTTTTTAGTACAGAAGGGCTATCGCTACGTATTAAAATGTCAGAGAGGCGGTTGTAATCCGTACATAAAACCCTAAAGGGTTCATGCACTTCAAACTCCCGCCTACAGTGATTTACTACTAAAGGGATAAGGGTTCTAGATGTTAGTCGGGGAACGTGGAAATTGAGCTGCCCTAAGAGAAAGGGGCTCTCAACATCACCGTTTATTAGGTTATGGAGGAATACGACACCAAGCATCGTTCTACGGTTAGCTAGGGAGGGTAAGTTAATTAATAGGAGTCTACTTGAATACGACGGTAGCCTCTCATCAGCATCCCAAGGTAGGCCACGGAGGGCGAAAAGTAAAAAGTTCTTTTGTACAGATTCAATACGGTTAATATGGATTCCGAATTGAGGACTCCAGACGCATGAACCATACTCCAATATAGGGCGAACTAACGAAGTAAAAAGGGTCTTCGTTATATAAGGGGAATCGAATTCCTTCGACCACCTCTTAATAAAACCGAGCATGCCTTTGGCTTTATTAACCATGCACGAAATATGTTCAGAGAACGAAAGTTTAGGGTCTAAGCGAACGCCTAAATCATCAACAAGAGATATTCTTTCAAGAGCGCAATCATTTAGCGTATAAGTGGCAAACTGGGGAGTGACACGTGAAAATGTCATCAGGTTGCATTTAGAGTTATTGAGATGTAATAAATTAGCTCGACACCATGCTTGAAAGTTATTAAGATCCGATTGCAGGTATGACTGGCAAGAGCTGTCCTTATAATGCACGCATAGCTTAACGTCATCAGCGTACATAAGTACTCTGGAATTCGTTAGAACCAGCGGGAGGTCATTGATAAACAATGTAAATAGCAGCGGGCCGAGGTGGCTACCCTGTGGGACGCCAGAAGTGACTTTGAGGAATTTGGATAGAGCATTTTTAAACAGAACCTTTTGAGTTCTGTTACTCAAATAGCTCAAAATCCATTTAAGAAGATCGACAGGAAACCCGATTAAGTCAAGCTTCCTTACAAGAAGAGAGTGATTAACCGAGTCAAAAGCTTTACTGAAGTCTGTGTAAATCACGTCGGTTTGAAAGTTACGTTGGAAACCTCTAATAACGAAAGAGGTGAGTTCCAGGAGATTTGTAGTGGTCGATCTTCGCCTCATAAAACCATGCTGACATGGTGAAATTACGGATCTGCATAAATGCTGCAAGTGGGGAGTAATTACATTCTCGAAAAGTTTTGGAATTGCCGACAACTTAGAGATTCCTCTATAGTTGCTGGCGTCCGATTTGCTACCTTTTTTGTGGAGAGGAATGATGAATGATTCCTTCCAAATAAGGGGAAATTCTGAGGTTTCTAAAGATAAGGTAAACAATTTCAGAAGGGGATTGCACAGAGCTCCGGCACAATACCTGAGCACGCAGCCTGGTATTCCATCGGGACCCGGTGAGTAAACTGGTTTTACACGATGAAGATCCGAACTAAGGGAGCTTTCGGTTAAAATAGGACTGAAAATTAGGTTCGACTTGGGCAAATCAAAAGAGTAAGTCTGATCTAAGCTATTCGAGCAACAATACGTAGTTTTGAAAAACTCGGCAAAGAGATCGGCGATGGCCTGATCAGAGTTTGCTGTAGCGTTCTTGAACGAAAGCGATGAAGGATGTAAATTGGGTTTTCGCTTAGTGTTAACAAAGTTATAAAACTGTTTCGGGTCCTGCGTGAACTGAACCCTACAGCGAGTTAAATAACTTTTATAACATTGCGCATTTAGCACGGTGAAATTCGACCGAGCACTAAGATATCTTGAATGAACAGTG
This sequence comes from Drosophila kikkawai, assembly GCF_030179895.1. Lineage (NCBI taxonomy): Eukaryota > Metazoa > Arthropoda > Insecta > Diptera > Drosophilidae > Drosophila > Drosophila kikkawai. The sequence goes on from NW_027222515.1 coordinate 23,902, forward strand.
GGAGATCCGGTGCGTTTATAGCGATTATAAAGCCTAGACTTAACGTTTTTTAGGCGTGTCAGCTCTTTGGTGAACCAAGGTGGTTTACTAGAAACCGACGGATAGGCTAAAGGAACACACAATGCAAAGAACGAATTCATGGCACTGTAAAAAATATCCACGGCGGACGCCATGTCAGTACATCTGTAAAGTTCAGACCAATTAAATTGGGAAATCAAGATATCTAGCCTTTGAAAATTTGCTTTACGGAAGCAGCGAACTTTAGTTGCTGAGCAACTCAAATCAGGTTTAGTCTTTACGACAGTCCCCAAATCGATGGTCACTTCGAAAGTAGGATGGTAAGGGTCTTCGGGAAGCGTCAATGGATCGACTCTTGTTAAGTTTACACCTACAGGATCAGAGACGAAACACAGATCTAGTAGGCGATTTAAAGAATTTACGACATGGTTAACTTGGGACAACGAAATGTCAAGCAAACCATCTATGAGGTCATGCTGTACCGCAGTTTGGAGGACATTTGACGTACCATCTGATGACCAACGAGCTCCAGGTATATTGAAGTCTCCTAGAGTTATTAGTTGGTCTCTATCTGAAAGCCTGTTGGAAACAGCCTGAATTGCCGAAAGGTGTTTCCAATAAATGGGCTCTTCAGCAGATGGAGGAACGTAAGAACAGGTTATATAGATAAAACTACCTGGAAATGATAGTTTTACACAGATAAATTCAATACCTGTGAGATCGTCAATTTGAACCAGTTCGGAAATAAGGGTGGAGTCAACGGCAATTAAAACTCCACCACCCCGCTGGGAAAGACGGTCCAATCTATAAGTTGTGTACTTACCCGGAAAAATTTCGGAGCTGAGAATCTCCGGCTTTAACCAGGTTTCGGTAAACACAATCACCTGGGATGCAAACGAAAAGCTATCAGAATATAATTTGGAGAGCTTGCTGCGTAACCCTCTAGTATTCTGATAGGAAAGTAGGAGGGAGGTATTTAGTTTTTTGGCACTGCCGTGACGCCCGCAGTCACTGTGGTTTGTGCCGGCCGTGAAGGCCGTTTTTTCTTTATCTTTACCTCGTACTCCTTGACTACAGCGTGCTCGGGCCAGAAGTCACCAGAACAAATTGTGTCAAAAAGATCGAGGGAGACACTTATCTTGAAAGATGAGATATCTCTGGGGTATGAGAAATTAAATTTTTCCACTTTCACACTTTTGGCTTGGGTTTTGCTCCGTATATGAGCTAGTACATCTTCCGATGCGAGATCAGGGGCAAGCCGGGAAACAAATATTGTTTTTAATGGTGGAATAGCGGTGAGGGTCTTTGGTAACGCAGCATTACCGACTTCTGCTAGTGGTTCAGCCCTATTTTTACCCTTTCTTGGATAAGCTGTTCAATTTGCTGGTTCGTTTTGAATTTGATTTTTTGCACATCCGTCTGTTGTGGTGTTGAGATTTGTGTCGTAATTTACGCCGTGGAAAGGGGAAAACATAATCAGGGTATCGTTGTTCTCGATCATACCTCCGAGTGCTAACCACATTCAGGCTTGTCGACCCTTAACCATCAGCTGAGCGGGACCCATTGATTCCTAGCTCTAGCGGGAGATGTGGGGGGGGGGGGTTTTGCTGTGGATAAGGATTGTTACGTCAAAGGTTTTATTATAGAGTCCCTCCTGAATCTACACAATGAGACGATCCTCATTCGAAACCAACACACAAAACAATGGTCTCATAATTAGTAATATATGAAACCAGGCAAAACTAAACTGCAAAAAAAAATTGAGAAACGAGAAAGCACGAATTAATTTTTGAGCCTGCAGGGGTGGCCTTGGCTGTTGTTCGCCACACCCTATATCTTTACCCTCCCAGCCATGGTCCTTCTTGTAATCGTTAGCGAAAGACCCCAAAAGTATTTACGTATACATCAGTTTGTTAGTCTCCCATGCCATAAGTAAGAAAACTTAAAAATTCATCATCATTATAATAATTTTTAATAATCAAACAAAAATTCCTTTTCCATATTTTTCAGTGTACATATCTCCAAATTCACAATAATAAACAAAATCCTAATATAATGATGTTTCTGCGTACATTTCAAGGCCTAATTTATTTATTTATTAATTTCTATACCCTATCATTACATAGCCTATTTTATTTACTTTTGGTTAATATAATTATTTATTTAATCATTTAAAAAAAAAAATTTTTCAGTTTCATTATAATTCTAATTTGTTTCGTTTAAAACAATGATAATGATAAGGTGGTGCCTAATTATGATGCTATAAAATATTATTAAAATCTAACTATGCCCATTTAATTGTTTTTAATTTTTGTTGTTTTTTTTTTTGTTGTTTTGGGTCTACATAATTTTATTTATTTATTATTCGATTTTTTGTTTAGCTTCAACAACCTACATCGCACAATTACAATAAAACAGTTTCTATTGCTGAAAACAAGAAAATATGTATATGCAAATGTATTAGCATTGAAAGAACTAATTTAAATATAAATTCTAAAGTGGATACATGCATTATTAGCTGAGCTGTGAACTTTTTGTTTACAAATTTACAATTGAGTATGCAAATGTATTAGCCATGTAAAAACTAATATAAGTACAAATTCTACCATGGATACATGCATTATTAGCTGAGTTGTGAACTTTTTGTTTACAAATTTACAATTGAGTATGCAAATGTATTAGCCTTGTAAAAACTAATATAAATACAAATTCTGAAGTGGATACAGGCATTATTAGCTGAGTTGTGAACTTTTTGTTTACAAATTTACAATTGAGTATGCAAATGTATTAACTTTGTAAAAACTATAAAAACTAATATAAATACTAATTCTGAAGTGGATACAGGCATTATTAGCTGAGTTGTGAACTTTTTGTTTATAAATTTACTATTGATTATGAAAATGTATTAGCCTTGTAAAAACTAATATAAATACAAATTCTGAAGTGGATTCAGGCATTATTAGCTGAGGTGTGAAATTTTTGTTTACAAATTTATACCTGAGTATGCAAATGTATTAACCTAGTAAAAACTAATATAAATACAAATTCTGAAGTGGATTCAGGCATTATTAGCTGAGTTGTGAAATTTTTGTTTACAAATTTATACCTGAGTATGCAAATGTATTAACCTTGTAAAAACTAATATAATTACAAATTGTGAAGTGGATACATGAATTATTAGCTGAGTTGTGAACTTTTTGTTTACAATTTTACAATTGAGTATGCAAATGTATTAGCCACGTAAAAACTAATAAAATTACAAACTCTGAAGTGGATATATGCACTATTATCTGAGTTGTGAACTTTTTGTTTATAAATTTACAATTGAGTATGCAAATGTATTAGCATTGAAAGAACTAATTTAAATATATATTCTAAAGTGGATACATGCATTATTAGCTGAGCTGTGAACTTTTTGTTTACAAATTTACAATTGAGTATGCAAATGTATTAGCCATGTAAAAACTAATATAAGTACAAATTCTACCATGGATACATGCATTATTAGCTGAGTTGTGAACTTTTTGTATATAAATTTACAATTGAGTATGCAAATGTATTAACCTTGTAAAAACTAATATAAATACAAATTCTGAAGTGGATACATGCATTATTAGCTGAGTTGTGCACTTTTTGTTTACAAATTTACAATAGAGTATGCAAATGTATTAGCCTTGTAAAAACTAATATAAATACACATTCTGAAGTGGATATATGCACTATTATCTGAGTTGTGAACTATTTGTTTACAATTTTACAATTGAGCATGCAAATGTATTAGCCGTGTAAAAACTAATATAAATACAAATTCTGAAGTGGATACATAATTTATTATTTGAGTTGTGAACTTTTTGTTTACAAATTTACAATTGAGTATGCAAATGTATTAGCCATGTAAAAACTAAAATAATTACAAATTCTGAAATGGATATATGCACTATTATCTGAGTTGTGAACTTTTTGTTTACAATTTTACAATTGAGCATGCAAATGTATTAGCCGTGTAAAAACTAATATAAATACAAATTTTGAAGTGGATACAGGCATTATTAGCTGAGCTGTGAACTTTTTGTTTACAAATTTACAATTGAGTATGCAAATGTATTAGCCTTGTAAAAACTAATATAAATACAAATTCTGAAGTGGATTCAGGCATTATTAGCTGAGGTGTGAAATTTTTGTTTACAAATTTATACCTGAGTATGCAAATGTATTAACCTAGTAAAAACTAATATAAATACAAATTCTGAAGTGGATACATGCATTATTAGCTGAGTTGTGAACTTTTTGTTTACAAATTTACAATTGAGTATGCAAATGTATTAGCCATGTAAAAACTAATATAATTACAAATTCTGAAGTGGATACATGAATTATTAGCTGAGTTGTGAACTTTTTGTTTACAATTTTACAATTGAGTATGCAAATGTATTAGCCATGTAAAAACTAATAAAATTACAAATTCTGAAGTGGATATATGCACTATTATCTGAGTTGTGAACTTTTTGTTTACAAATTTACAATTGAGCATGCAAATGTATTAGCCGTGTAAAAACTAATATAAATACAAATTCTGAAGTGGATACATGAATTATTAGCTGAGTTGTGAACTTTTTGTTTACAAATTTACAATTGAGTATGCAAATGTATTAGCCATGTAAAAACTAATATAATTACAAATTCTGAAGTGGATATATGCACTATTATCTGAGTTGTGAACTATTTGTTTACAATTTTACAATTGAGCATGCAAATGTATTAGCCATGTAAAAACTAATATAAATACAAATTCTGAAGTGGATACATAATTTATTATTTGAGTTGTGAACTTTTTGTTTACAAATTTACAATTGAGTATGCAAATGTATTAGCCATGTAAAAACTAAAATAATTACAAATTCTGAAATGGATATATGCACTATTATCTGAGTTGTGAACTTTTTGTTTACAATTTTACAATTGAGCATGCAAATGTATTAGCCGTGTAAAAACTAATATAAATACAAATTTTGAAGTGGATACAGGCATTATTAGCTGAGCTGTGAACTTTTTGTTTACAAATTTACAATTGAGTATGCAAATGTATTAGCCTTGTAAAAACTAATATAAATACAAATTCTGAAGTGGATTCAGGCATTATTAGCTGAGGTGTGAAATTTTTGTTTACAAATTTATACCTGAGTATGCAAATGTATTAACCTTGTAAAAACTAATATAATTACAAATTGTGAAGTGGATACATGAATTATTAGCTGAGTTGTGAACTTTTTGTTTACAATTTTACAATTGAGTATGCAAATGTATTAGCCATGTAAAAACTAATAAAATTACAAACTCTGAAGTGGATATATGCACTATTATCTGAGTTGTGAACTTTTTGTTTACAAATTTACAATTGAGCATGCAAATGTATTAGCCGTGTAAAAACTAATATAAATACAAATTCTGAAGTGGATACATGAATTATTAGCTGAGTTGTGAACTTTTTGTTTACAAATTTACAATTTTTTTTTTTTTTTTTTTTTTAGGCTTTGCTTTTATTTATTGAATCTTCTCATTTATGAGACTAACAATAAGTGTATCAAATCTTACAATACTACCTAACTAGCAGTCATGAGACTGGTACAGAGTAAATGGCCCTGAATAATTATGGCTGGGTTGGATGGTCGTTACGTAGTAGGCGGCTTCTTCTGGAAACTCGTATCAAGTCCCTTGCTAAAGGATTTGGATGGGTGGAGAGTTTTTCCTTGTAGGACGCTTTTTGTTTTTCTATTTCGTTCTTAACTGCAGGAATGCCGAGATCCCTGTGGATGGCTTTAGTGTGGAGTTGTAGAGCAGGACCTTGTAGTCCAGGGGCGATCGGGAGTTTATGAGCCAGTGGAGGCTGCTGGCTTTTAGTTTTAGATGAAGTTTCTTGCATTCAATATGTCTTCGCCATCTTAGGCGTCTGTCCAGGTGGACGCCCAGGTACGTTACCACGTTGACTTCGGGGATCAGTGTGCTGTTCAGGTAGAGCGGGGGGCATGTTTGTCTGTTGAGGGTGAACGTTATGTGCTTACACTTTTGTTCATTTATTTTAATACGCCAATCAGATAGCCACTTCTCGACTACCTTGAGGTGGTTGGCGAGCTGGGCTGTTGCACGGACTGGGCATTTGGAACGGCTGATGATCGCAGTGTCATCAGCGAAAGTGGATAATGTTAGCTGGTCGCTTGTGGGGATATCCGCTGTGTATAGAACAAATAGGGTAGGCCCAAGTGCACTTTCTTGTGGGACTCCAGCTTCGATTGAATAGGTGCCGGATGTTGTTGCGTTGCACCTCACTGCGAAGACTCTGTTGTAGAGATACGACTCAAGTAATTTGTGTGTGTATACCGGCAAGAGTGTTTTTATTTTGTGCATGAGGCCGTTGAGCCAGACTCGGTCGAATGCTTGAGAAACGTCGAGAAATATCGCGCTGCAATATTCTCGATGCTCGAAGGCTGTGCGAATTTCTGATGTTATTCTGTTTACTTGCTCGATAGTTCCATGTTTTTCTCTGAAGCCAAATTGATGAGCTGGGATAGTGTTGTGAGCTCGCAGATAAGGGATTATGCGCTTTAGTAGGCATTTTTCAAATAACTTGGACAAGCATGATAGTAGACTTATTGGTCGGTAAGATGACGGAATCGTGTGGTCTTTTCCGGTCTTCGGTATCATTATAATTATAGATTTTTTCCATTTTGTTGGGTAATGGCCGAGACTTATGATCCCATTGAAGATTTTACAGATGACCTCAATAGCACAATTCGGAAGTTCAATTATCATTTTTTGAGTTATTAGGTCAACGCCGGGAGCCTTTTTCGGCTTCAGTTCCCTGATGACCTTCGTTATCTCGTTCGGACGAAATGATGCAGGAGTAGATTCCGTTTCAGTGTGGATTTGCGGTAGATCAAATGGATTTGCAGCAGGGTTCGGCTGGAAAACGCCCTGGAGATGTGAGGCAAAAGTTTCGGCTCTGTCTTTGTCGCTGCGGGCCCAGCAACCAGATGACTTTCATATCGGGGTGATGGTTTCAGCCGGTGAGCTTAAATTTGGGTGAGCTCTCCATAAGGGATGCTTTGTGCTGGTTGGCGAGAGTTTTTCAATATATCTTAATTGTGCTTTTTCGGCATCTTGCTTCAGGGCCCGGCTTAGTTTGGGTGTGGCTTCATTTAGACGTTGCTTTGTGCATGGCGATCTATTGGTTTGCCACGCCCGTCGCAGACGCCTCTTTTTTTTTTTTTTTCGCGCGGGGTCCCGCTTCCACCTCCCGCCCAACCGACCGAGGGGCGCAGCCGTGTGACGTACGGCACGAATCGCGAACTAGATAGACGCGGTGAATTAAGGAAGATAAGAACGAGGAAACGTTACAAGAGAACAAAAATTAATAAGGGGAACAAAAATATATAATGTAATAAAAATATAATATATTAAAAATAGTAATAATTAAGTAAAAACGCATGCAAAATAAATATAAAAAATATAAAATAATGTAACTAAATAATAACTACGATAAATAAATAAAAACACATGCAAAGTAAATATAAAAAAAATAATATAATGTAACTAAATAATAACTACGATAAATAAATAAGAACGCATGCAACCTTAGACTACGGTGATACAATACGAGCTAACTCTACAAGTATTAAAGTTTTTAGTACAGAAGGGCTATCGCTACGTATTAAAATGTCAGAGAGGCGGTTGTAATCCGTACATAAAACCCTAAAGGGTTCATGCACTTCAAACTCCCGCCTACAGTGATTTACTACTAAAGGGATAAGGGTTCTAGATGTTAGTCGGGGAACGTGGAAATTGAGCTGCCCTAAGAGAAAGGGGCTCTCAACATCACCGTTTATTAGGTTATGGAGGAATACGACACCAAGCATCGTTCTACGGTTAGCTAGGGAGGGTAAGTTAATTAATAGGAGTCTACTTGAATACGACGGTAGCCTCTCATCAGCATCCCAAGGTAGGCCACGGAGGGCGAAAAGTAAAAAGTTCTTTTGTACAGATTCAATACGGTTAATATGGATTCCGAATTGAGGACTCCAGACGCATGAACCATACTCCAATATAGGGCGAACTAACGAAGTAAAAAGGGTCTTCGTTATATAAGGGGAATCGAATTCCTTCGACCACCTCTTAATAAAACCGAGCATGCCTTTGGCTTTATTAACCATGCACGAAATATGTTCAGAGAACGAAAGTTTAGGGTCTAAGCGAACGCCTAAATCATCAACAAGAGATATTCTTTCAAGAGCGCAATCATTTAGCGTATAAGTGGCAAACTGGGGAGTGACACGTGAAAATGTCATCAGGTTGCATTTAGAGTTATTGAGATGTAATAAATTAGCACGACACCATGCTTGAAAGTTATTAAGATCCGATTGCAGGTATGACTGGCAAGAGCTGTCCTTATAATGCACGCATAGCTTAACGTCATCAGCGTACATAAGTACTCTGGAATTCGTTAGAACCAGCGGGAGGTCATTGATAAACAATGTAAATAGCAGCGGGCCGAGGTGGCTACCCTGTGGGACGCCAGAAGTGACTTTGAGGAATTTGGATAGAGCATTTTTAAACAGAACCTTTTGAGTTCTGTTACTCAAATAGCTCAAAATCCATTTAAGAAGATCGACAGGAAACCCGATTAAGTCAAGCTTCCTTACAAGAAGAGAGTGATTAACCGAGTCAAAAGCTTTACTGAAGTCTGTGTAAATCACGTCGGTTTGAAAGTTACGTTGGAAACCTCTAATAACGAAAGAGGTGAGTTCCAGGAGATTTGTAGTGGTCGATCTTCGCCTCATAAAACCATGCTGACATGGTGAAATTACGGATCTGCATAAATGCTGCAAGTGGGGAGTAATTACATTCTCGAAAAGTTTTGGAATTGCCGACAACTTAGAGATTCCTCTATAGTTGCTGGCGTCCGATTTGCTACCTTTTTTGTGGAGAGGAATGATGAATGATTCCTTCCAAATAAGGGGAAATTCTGAGGTTTCTAAAGATAAGGTAAACAATTTCAGAAGGGGATTGCACAGAGCTCCGGCACAATACCTGAGCACGCAGCCTGGTATTCCATCGGGACCCGGTGAGTAAACTGGTTTTACACGATGAAGATCCGAACTAAGGGAGCTTTCGGTTAAAATAGGACTGAAAATTAGGTTCGACTTGGGCAAATCAAAAGAGTAAGTCTGATCTAAGCTATTCGAGCAACAATACGTAGTTTTGAAAAACTCGGCAAAGAGATCGGCGATGGCCTGATCAGAGTTTGCTGTAGCGTTCTTGAACGAAAGCGATGAAGGATGTAAATTGGGTTTTCGCTTAGTGTTAACAAAGTTATAAAACTGTTTCGGGTCCTGCGTGAACTGAACCCTACAGCGAGTTAAATAACTTTTATAACATTGCGCATTTAGCACGGTGAAATTCGACCGAGCACTAAGATATCTTGAATGAACAGTGGGAGATCCGGTGCGTTTATAGCGATTATAAAGCCTAGACTTAACGTTTTTTAGGCGTGTCAGCTCTTTGGTGAACCAAGGTGGTTTACTAGAAACCGACGGATAGGCTAAAGGAACACACAATGCAAAGAACGAATTCATGGCACTGTAAAAAATATCCACGGCGGACGCCATGTCAGTACATCTGTAAAGTTCAGACCAATTAAATTGGGAAATCAAGATATCTAGCCTTTGAAAATTTGCTTTACGGAAGCAGCGAACTTTAGTTGCTGAGCAACTCAAATCAGGTTTAGTCTTTACGACAGTCCCCAAATCGATGGTCACTTCGAAAGTAGGATGGTAAGGGTCTTCGGGAAGCGTCAATGGATCGACTCTTGTTAAGTTTACACCTACAGGATCAGAGACGAAACACAGATCTAGTAGGCGATTTAAAGAATTTACGACATGGTTAACTTGGGACAACGAAATGTCAAGCAAACCATCTATGAGGTCATGCTGTACCGCAGTTTGGAGGACATTTGACGTACCATCTGATGACCAACGAGCTCCAGGTATATTGAAGTCTCCTAGAGTTATTAGTTGGTCTCTATCTGAAAGCCTGTTGGAAACAGCCTGAATTGCCGAAAGGTGTTTCCAATAAATGGGCTCTTCAGCAGATGGAGGAACGTAAGAACAGGTTATATAGATAAAACTACCTGGAAATGATAGTTTTACACAGATAAATTCAATACCTGTGAGATCGTCAATTTGAACCAGTTCGGAAATAAGGGTGGAGTCAACGGCAATTAAAACTCCACCACCCCGCTGGGAAAGACGGTCCAATCTATAAGTTGTGTACTTACCCGGAAAAATTTCGGAGCTGAGAATCTCCGGCTTTAACCAGGTTTCGGTAAACACAATCACCTGGGATGCAAACGAAAAGCTATCAGAATATAATTTGGAGAGCTTGCTGCGTAACCCTCTAGTATTCTGATAGGAAAGTAGGAGGGAGGTATTTAGTTTTTTGGCACTGCCGTGACGCCCGCAGTCACTGTGGTTTGTGCCGGCCGTGAAGGCCGTTTTTTCTTTATCTTTACCTCGTACTCCTTGACTACAGCGTGCTCGGGCCAGAAGTCACCAGAACAAATTGTGTCAAAAAGATCGAGGGAGACACTTATCTTGAAAGATGAGATATCTCTGGGGTATGAGAAATTAAATTTTTCCACTTTCACACTTTTGGCTTGGGTTTTGCTCCGTATATGAGCTAGTACATCTTCCGATGCGAGATCAGGGGCAAGCCGGGAAACAAATATTGTTTTTAATGGTGGAATAGCGGTGAGGGTCTTTGGTAACGCAGCATTACCGACTTCTGCTAGTGGTTCAGCCCTATTTTTACCCTTTCTTGGATAAGCTGTTCAATTTGCTGGTTCGTTTTGAATTTGATTTTTTGCACATCCGTCTGTTGTGGTGTTGAGATTTGTGTCGTAATTTACGCCGTGGAAAGGGGAAAACATAATCAGGGTATCGTTGTTCTCGATCATACCTCCGAGTGCTAACCACATTCAGGCTTGTCGACCCTTAACCATCAGCTGAGCGGGACCCATTGATTCCTAGCTCTAGCGGGAGATGTGGGGGGGGGGGGGGGGGGGTTTTGCTGTGGATAAGGATTGTTACGTCAAAGGTTTTATTATAGAGTCCCTCCTGAATCTACACAATGAGACGATCCTCATTCGAAACCAACACACAAAACAATGGTCTCATAATTAGTAATATATGAAACCAGGCAAAACTAAACTGCAAAAAAAAATTGAGAAACGAGAAAGCACGAATTAATTTTTGAGCCTGCAGGGGTGGCCTTGGCTGTTGTTCGCCACACCCTATATCTTTACCCTCCCAGCCATGGTCCTTCTTGTAATCGTTAGCGAAAGACCCCAAAAGTATTTACGTATACATCAGTTTGTTAGTCTCCCATGCCATAAGTAAGAAAACTTAAAAATTCATCATCATTATAATAATTTTTAATAATCAAACAAAAATTCCTTTTCCATATTTTTCAGTGTACATATCTCCAAATTCACAATAATAAACAAAATCCTAATATAATGATGTTTCTGCGTACATTTCAAGGCCTAATTTATTTATTTATTAATTTCTATACCCTATCATTACATAGCCTATTTTATTTACTTTTGGTTAATATAATTATTTATTTAATCATTTAAAAAAAAAAATTTTTCAGTTTCATTATAATTCTAATTTGTTTCGTTTAAAACAATGATAATGATAAGGTGGTGCCTAATTATGATGCTATAAAATATTATTAAAATCTAACTATGCCCATTTAATTGTTTTTAATTTTTGTTGTTTTTTTTTTTGTTGTTTTGGGTCTACATAATTTTATTTATTTATTATTCGATTTTTTGTTTAGCTTCAACAACCTACATCGCACAATTACAATAAAACAGTTTCTATTGCTGAAAACAAGAAAATATGTATATGTAAAGGAAATAAAATAATTAGGTTGAAATTCTCTCAGTGTAGCGCATGTTTTGGCTTTACATTTAAATGCTTTAAATTTACGATGATAACATGAATTAGAATAAAAAGAGGAATTGGCAAAATAACAAAAATCAATCGATGCTGATAAGCATTAAAGCCGGTAATCAGTCTTTACACTGGGCGAGATAAGTTGTTTTCTGTGTTCACTCACCCACTTTGTTGTTCTCGAAGAAGGCCTTCTTGTCGATGAGGTTTTGGTGTGTATTAGGGGAAAATTAAAAATTAAAAATATAGCCGCATGATCTTAATTTGTTTGTTTGTTTTGTTTTTTTTTTTTTTTTGATTAATATTTAAATTATGTAGAAGTTATTAAAATTTTTTTTTTCAGTTACGTTTTCATATTTGATATTAATTATACTACATATTATTTTTTTTATTTTCCTGTGTTTTAGTTTTTTGTTTAGTTGTAAAATTTTTTATATTCTTACTGGCAACGAAACTTTTTATTGCACTGTACGATTTTAGTTGGATTTGCTAAGCTCACGCTCTTGTTTTTTTTTCCTATCATATTGACTGCTCATATGCATCACCATCACTACCGCTGTCATTGTTTTTACCCCGTTTACATCTTTTACATGCCTATTTTAAATTTTATATTTCTTATCGGATTTGAGACACTTCATAATAATTCATTTCATAATTTGGCAATAATGATGATGTTTCGAGAGGGTTTAACTCTATTGGTATTTAATAAAAAAAATAAGATTTATATATTTATATTTATATATATATATGTATTTACACTATTCTGCATGTTTTTTTTTCGCTTTGAGGTCGGGTTTTGAAGATTTTACATTTTAACTAGTCGTGAATTTTATGAGTTGTTTTAACCCATTTCCTCGTCTTCGTTAACTTTTAATTAGTCACTAGATTTTAAGGGTTTTTAATTTTTAAATTTCTTTTTTTTTTAATCTGCACTGTTTTTTCACGTTTATTTTTGGGTCACTTTTTGTGGGTTTTTCTCTGCTCCAAGCTGCTGCGAACTCCAAATGAATTTTCCCCAGCAGATATAGCTGCTCCAGCCGCCTTTTTTGGCCAGAGCGGAATAGCGTAACCAATCTGCTCTGCTGTCTCGTTTAGCTACAGGAATTAAATAATTAATGTTGTGCAAACGAGCCCAGGAATTTTTTAGAAATATTTACCCAGTGCTTCCTTTTCTTGTATTTTTTTCTGCTCAATCGACCTAGCGATTTCTCGTCGTGTAGTCGAAGAAAATAAGCGTGACCTACACGTGCAACGAAAATATTATTATATGTCGATCGGCTTGGACATTTTTTTTATAAAAAATATTTACCTTGCCGACACGGCAATCTTTGGCAGCCGGTAGATTGGCGTTTGTTGATGGCCTTTTCAACCGATGCCGAAATAGCTGTGGGATTAGGGTCCGGAGCACATGTGCATATGCTCTCTTGTATATTTTCCCTGCTGAGTTCGGGACCAACTTCTCAGCTTGACGACTCCAATAGAAAAGATCGAAGCCAGAAGCTGGAGACCCGAAGAACCCTTCACCGATTTGCACTTCGGTATTCACCAGCTGGTGGTTTCAACTGTCATTTTTAAGACGTTGCCAGATAAGAGGTCGATACTAATTATCGCTACTATTTTTAGGCGCGTATCATTTTAATTTCAAAAAAAAAAATACTAAAAAGTTTTTATATGGGTCCATTACACCACCAGATAATCTAACGAGGCTCCGAGGCACGATTAGCTGGAATTAGCTTCGAAGATCCTTGGCGTGATATGTACCGATTTCTTTGCCTTGCAATGTTTCTAGCAAGTAATAAGCTGTTCCTACTTTTTTCTTCACTCGACATTTGGAAAACTGCGGCCCTAATTTCTTATTGAAATTCTTAGAGAAATTACTCAGGTAAAAGTTGCGTTTAAACACCTCTTGGCCTTCTTTGTACGAGACCGGCCTGGATCGCAAGTTGTATTGCGTCGCATTACGCTCATAAGCCGTGCGGCTATTTTGCTTTATCCCCTCTCGTAACCAATGAAGTTTATCCTGACAATTCAAAAGCGGAGATTCTTCTAAGAGAGATAGCTTTCTCAACAACTTATAATCACTTTCATGATTTACCATATTGAAACCAAATAAAGCCTTGTAAGGTGAGCAGCCAAGGGCTTGGTGCAGCGAGGATCGCAATGCCGATGAAATGCTAGTTAAATTAGAATCCCATTCGGTTTGATCTGCTCGCAGATAGGATCGTATCGCAGCCAATAAGGAGCGATTTACCCTCTCCGCCGCGTTGCTCTGAGGAGAATATAACGCGGTAAGCGTGTGCTTGATTCCAAACTTTGTTAAAAAGGCTTCAAACTCATTAGACTTGAATTGAGATCCATTGTCGCTTACGAGGATCTCGGGTGTTCCAAATTCAGCAAAAATTCGATTTCGCAGAAAATCTAGTATCGCGGAAGAGGTAAATTTTTTTAGAGGACACAACCAATGGTAACGACTGAAGTGATCAAGGACAATAAGTAACCCTATGTGACCTTTCTTACTTCGCGGGTGAGGACCTAATATGTCAACATACAGTTTTTGAAACGGCCTGCACGAAACACTTTGCTGACCCATGGGAGGCCGTAATGTTGTGTTCGGGGCTTTAGTCTCTTTGCAAACATCGCACTCGCGAACGTATTCTCGAACTTGTTTGGACAAACCTGGCCAAATCAAGTGTCTTCGCAAACGTTCAATTGTTTTCTGCATTCCCCCGTGCGCAGATATAACGCAGTCATGCGCTTGGCGGATCGCCTCTACTCGTATTGCCTCCGGCACCCACAACTTCCAACAGTCGGAGTCCTGGGCTGGTGGGCTGGGGTGTTCGGTGCGTATGTACACAAATCGGTCTGCCGTTCGCAGATCCGGGAACTTTTCTCTATTTGCTTCTATTGTTTCCTTGAGCTGGATGTAATCAGGGTCTAGGAAGGATGACGATTCTAAATCAATTTCGGGACCTATCCATTCCACACTATCGATTTCTGGGTCACAAATGCGAGATAACGCATCAGGAACAATATGATCTTTCCCTTTACGATGTGAAATAGTGAATTTAAAAGCTTGCAATCTAAAAATCCAACGGGCTAATCTGCCAGATACATTCTGCTGTCGCATAAGCCAGAGAAGGCTTGAGTGATCTGTCACTACTTCAAATGGTTGT
The DNA here is from genome assembly GCF_030179895.1 of Drosophila kikkawai. Lineage (NCBI taxonomy): Eukaryota > Metazoa > Arthropoda > Insecta > Diptera > Drosophilidae > Drosophila > Drosophila kikkawai. The sequence goes on from NW_027222515.1 coordinate 39,101, forward strand.
AATTCTAAATAGCACCGGAATTTTTCGATCGCTAATATCACTGCCAGACATTCGCGTTCCGTAACACTGTAGTTTCGTTGCGATTTCGAGAGTTTTTTGGACATAAATGCCAATGGTCTTTCCTCTCCGCTATCAGATACTTGTACCAACACAGCACCAATGCCGTAATCACTAGCATCACAGTGTACAACAAATTTACGGGAAAAATCCGCATTTTGTAACACAGGCGCTGACGTTAGCAACTGTTTCAATTTCTCCATGGCGTCCTGGGCTTCCGGAGACCACTTAAAACATTTTCTTGTTTTTAAGACTTCTGTAATAGGACAGGTGATTTCTGCAACGTCTTTTATAAATCGCCTGTACCAACCACATACACCGAGAAAACCTCTCACTTGTTTCAAATTTTTCGGTGTGGGCCAGTTAATTACACAGGATATTTTTTCCGGGTCAGTGGCTATTCCACCACTTCCGATCACATACCCTAGATAATTCACCTTAGTAACGCAAAAGTGACTTTTCTTTATGTTTAGAGTTAAGTTAGCTTTTTTGAATTGGTCTGCAATACGCACTGCTAAATGTGACGCAAAATCTTCTGAGACAATGCATAGGTCGTCGAGATATCCGAAAACGCAATGACGTAAATCTGGCGGAATTAAGTCATCCATTAGCCGGGACATCGTCGAGGGAGCATTACATAAGCCAAAAGGCATGACCGTAAACTGATATAATGCTCGACCTGGAACTGTAAATGCAGTCAATGGTTTCGCTTCCTCTGTCAACTCGATTTGCCAGTAGGCATCTTTAAGATCCAGTTTCGAAATCATATTTGCTTTTGGCAAACGAGCAAATATGCCTTCGATGCTTTGCAGTGGGTAAGCATCTTTTTTAGTAGCATCGTTCAGTTTCCGTGCGTCAAGGCATAAACGAACTTTGTTTGGCTTTACCACCAGCCGCATTGGAGAACTCCACGCACTTTGCGAAGGTTCGATCATTCCGAGGCTAAGCATGCGGTCAATTTCCGTATACATAAGCTTTTCGACAGCTGGGCTCACCGGATAATAACGCTGTTTCACAGGCTTGTTTTCTCCTATGTCGATACTATGCTTAATCAGGGCAGTGCGACCTAATCCTTGTTTTTCAAAATTCGGAAATAGCTCCTTAACAGCCTCAAGTTGCTGTTTTTCTTTTACTGTTAATGGGTATTTTTCCTCCTCTTCACTTTCTTCTATTTCCTCATTAAATATAGAACTAATGATCCCGGGAGCTAACTCGAAAGCTCGCCAGAAATCTATACCTAATATTAACCTCTGGGCTATAGACGGGATTATGAATAGTTCTACATCTTTCTCTTTATTTTGATACTGCATTTTTACTTTCAGACTTCCTAGAACTTGGTGAGACTTGGCGTCAGCGGTTCAGACTTGAGACAAAATTGACTTAAAATTGGGATACTTCGAAAAGTCCGTAAGCGCTAGGGATGAACCAATACAACTTATGTTGGCCCCCGTGTCAAGCAAACCTAGTTCAGAAAAATCCAAGAATGCTACTCTGGCATAACTACGACGATCAATGTTGTTTTGAAAAACAGTTGACACAATCATAGTTTTCTTCTTTATTAACGAACGATAGTAATTTCGCATCCTGAGAGTATTCCGTCTACTCTTTTTCACGAGTCCAGCAAAAATTCGTTCTCTTACTAGATAATAGTTTCTTAACCTCTCATGATAGGGCTTAAATGATATATTAACTTCAGGATTCGACTTTTGATCTAACTTACTTTCTAAGATTTTAACCTTTTCAACCTCTGTTCTTGAGCTATCTTCTACTTCTGGGACACCCTTCCTGGATTGGATGCCCCCCCTTGCCGGTTTTCCGCCTTTCGCTTGCAGTTTTGGCAATTGGGTTTATATATTTGCGGGGCTCCGCAACCATAACAAAAAATACCTCTCTCGGCCAAGCAATTTTCCCATATGTGACCGGGAGCCTCACAATTCCAACACAACAAAGGAGTTGTGCGTTGAATTGCTGCAATTTCGTTATCATCCTCACATTCCTGAGTCTCACTGAGTTGATTGTCCTCCACCGCGTATACGCGATATGGTCCGGGCTTAGTTTGTGATGACCGCACTCGGCCTGCTTCCCTAAGAAAATTCTCTCGCTTATGAACCAACCTTCGTAACTCGGAAATAGATGAAATGTTTTCAAATAACAATCTCTCTTTCATGTCGATCAGTAGATTTCCCTGTATCATCTCTACTAGCTCGTCTTCTGCAAAACTCACTGATAATCTATCCATGAGCTTACAAACACTCTCATAAAACGTATCGAACGATTCTCCTGGCTTTTGCTTCCGGGAGCGAATTTGTTCACGTAACTCTGTTGCTGTTCTGCTCTCACGATATTGTTCTCGAAAAGCAGCGCAAAATTCTCTCCAGTTGAATGTTTGAACCCTTTTATGGTATCTCCAGAACCAACTACTAGCTTTACCAATTAAAAGATGATGAATATTTCGGCTGATAATTTCTAGATCACCGTCAAAATGTTCAACTGTCAAAATCTTCACTCGGTATAGAAATTCCTTTACCGATAATCCTTCTACTGTTCCATCAAACCTTACTCCCCATTTCTGAAGAACATCTGCGATTTTATGTGGACCAAGAGTATGCATATGCATACCATTTGCGGACCTATAACTTCGAAGTGTACCTGGACTTGCATGTTCAGCTACTTGTCCGGGTGGCGGTGCAAGGCTCCCACTTCCTGACATGGATGACAAAACCCGAGTCACTGTCTCTCGAACGATAGATTCTATCTCCGCTCGCGGTACACTATTGGCTACTGGCGGATTATTCTGTCTTCTTTGCCTAGGAGGGCGACCTCGTCTAACTGTTGCGTTGGCGACTTGATCTGATCTTGCCCTAACTTCTTGATTCGTAGGCGTACTTCCTGGTGTATGTTGGTTTTCTGAATTTGATAAATTAGACTGGTCGTGAACTCTGACCAGAACCTCGGCTTCCGTTGGTGCCGGTTGTGCAATTGCTTCTATTTGATGTGCTAACGACCGAGTACACGGACGAGAACCTGTTGCAACGACTCTTTTTGGAGGGTTGTTGACCGCGCTCCTTGCATTCGGTGAATGGCTACCTAAAACTACTTTCCAATCTTTTGGCTGTACTGCTTTTAAGCAGCAAGGACACTCTTTATGTACTGGTACATGTGTTTCCAAACATTGCTTATGAAAAATGTGATTACATTGCGTTATAACACAAGGTTGTGTATTTAACATAATTTCTTCGCAAATAAGACAGATATTTGCTGCCGAATCTGCTTGATGCTGAGTTTTTCCTGACTCAAAGCTGTGTTCAAGTGGCATACTTAACAATTTTTTTTTTCTTATGGCGTTTTCAGGGAGACCTAAACAAAAGATGAATATTTCTGGGCTTTCTACTAATTCTGTGCTTTATGAATTTATTTAAATTGGGCTATTGCAATTAGTAAATGTAATTCATGTGCATGACCTCCATTATCTACTTTACTGTACAGTTTTCTACGGACAATAAAACACAAATGCATTTATATTGTATTCCAGTAGCTTACCTCTAGTTCGTTTTCCAACAATGATCACACAATAGAACACATTGGATTAAGACTTTCTCTTACTTAACTCAAGTTGTTAATTATTCTGATAGCAAGCTACCTGTAATCTCGGTCGAAAGTTTCCGAATACTCAAAAACTCGATTTCCAAAGATGTATAACAAAATCAATCAGTTTTCTTGACTACTTTCATAATGGTAATAAAAATCTCATCAAAGACAAAGAGCTTTCAGATTATGACTGTTGTAACAACCCGATACTGTTCTCACAAATTACCAAGGCTAAAGCGAAAAACGATTTCGTTTCAACTTTGTCACTCGTTAGATCATACGTTGATGTTATTTGGTTGCAAGCTATTTTATTCCAAAGAATTTTCTTTTTCAGAATTAAATTTCTACGATCGATGCCTATCAGCACTCGCTAATAATGGATCGCTTTCCAATAGTCTATTTAAAACTTACTAAAGCTTGATTTACACTTTCAATAATCAGGGGTTAGTACCTATACAAAACAAATATTTAAGCACCTGCCTTTTAGCATTAGCGACTGCACGGAAAATCGAAGTGCTGTTCGCACCTGCCTGCTGGGCCAAAATATATGTACCGTAAACGCACTTGCCCCACACGTTGGGCGCCAAAAATCTATGTGACGTAATTTACGCCGTTGAAAGGGGAAAACATAATCAGGGTATCGTTGTTCTCGATCATACCTCCGAGTGCTAACCACATTCAGGCTTGTCGACCCTTAACCATCAGCTGAGCGGGACCCATTGATTCCTAGCTCTAGCGGGAGATGTGGGGGGGTTTTTGCTGTGGATAAGGATTGTTACGTCAAAGGTTTTATTATAGAGTCCCTCCTGAATCTACACAATGAGACGATCCTCATTCGAAACCAACACACAAAACAATGGTCTCATAATTAGTAATATATGAAACCAGGAAAAACTAAACTGCAAAAAAAAATTGAGAAACGAGAAAGCACGAATTAATTTTTGAGCCTGCAGGGGTGGCCTTGGCTGTTGTTCGCCACACCCTATATCTTTACCCTCCCAACCATGGTCCTTCTTGTAATCGTTAGCGAAAGACCCCAAAAGTATTTACGTATACATCAGTTTGTTAGTCTCCCATGCCATAAGTAAGAAAACTTAAAAATTCATCATCATTATAATAATTTTTAATAATCAAACAAAAATTCCTTTTCCATATTTTTCAGTGTACATATCTCCAAATTCACAATAATAAACAAAATCCTAATATAATGATGTTTCTGCGTACATTTCAAGGCCTAATTTATTTATTTATTAATTTCTATACCCTATCATTACATAGCCTATTTTATTTACTTATGGTTAATATAATTATTTATTTAATCATTTAAAAAAAAAAATTTTCAGTGTCATTATTGTTCGGCTCGAGGGGGGGGAAATTCTTCCTTCAATTTCCAGATCAGCACAAGAATTATTAAATAAATCACTCCCGCGCCGCAGTCACCGAAACCACCGTAGAAATAGCGAAATCGCGAAAGAGAAAATCACCACCAAACGAAATGAAATAGTAGTAGGCCGGGGGGGGCGTGGTTATTTTCAGAATATAAACGATTGGACTTGGTCCGCTTTATTGTAGGTCTAATTAGGAATTAAAATGTACAAGCTGGAGTGGGAGATCAAACTAGCTAGGAGAGCGGGAGCGGCCGCTCAGCGATGCGACGATCGGCCAGAGCCGAAGCATCCGCTAGAAGAGCGGGAGCGAGAGAGCGAGCTGAGGAGCTTTGAAGAAGCGGGAGCGCTTCGGAGTCGCGGGGGGCGGGAACATAAGCTCATGACCTGAACATTCTCCCCCCCTTGCGAGGATACGCAGCAAAATATCAGAAGTCCTTCGCTCGAGAAAGTGTTGGAGTCGCTGAGCGGTCGTCGGCATGTAGAAGTGTGTGATGATCCTGTCCACACGACTGGCATCGGTCGTTACTACGGCAAGATCCTCCAGAATGGTGGTGGGCCAAGCAGTTGACGCAGTATTTCCTGTCGATGACTGCCTGGAGCCGTTTCTTCGCATCAAGCCGAAGAAAACGGTGGCACTTCCGAAGAGGATGGTTCCCTTGACAGACTCGGCATTGGTAGGATGAAATACCTCGGGAACGTCTGCTTTTGTTGTCGTTGTATGGAACCCAGTAGTTGAAGGAGTCGGCCGCATTGGTCACTCGTGTAGAGAACGACGAAATCCGTTGGATAGGTGGAGATATTTGTCGGGTGTCATCACGAGGAATCGGAACACTGGAAGATGAGTCGCTTGGATGCAACAAAGTGTGATGCCGACCGTGACAAGTAAGACAATTGTGGGCGCTTGTGCAATTACGGAGTGGATGACCGCTTGCAAAGCAATTTAAGCACAACTGCTTTTTCGTGATATAAGATGATCGATCGACTATCGTCATCTGAAGGAAGCGTGGACACAAACGCACTGGATGGTTCTCTGCAGAACACAAATCGCATCTTTTGGACGTATGTAGAATCCTCGTACTAAAGGATTGTAGTACTCGTGGCGATGGGTTGGAACTTATCGGTTTAGATGAACGAAAACGTGTCACAGTAGGCTGGAGAGAATCTATGGCTTCCAGAGTTCTATAGCGCTCTGTTAGGAATGAATCAAGTTCCGGCCACGTAGGAATTTCAGTTTTTTGTTCGATGGATTGCTCCCATAATGAAAGCGTCAGCTTCGGAAGTTTTGTGGAGCACAAATAGACAAGGAGGCAATCCCAATTCTCAGTAGAAAGGCCGGAAATTCTCAGCGATGTTAGACAATTTTGGATTGTATTTTGCAGGTCCTTCAAGGCTGCCGAGGATTCGCGTTCAATGGACGCCATGTTAAATAATTTCTTAAGTTGATTGTTTACTAACGCGCGTTTATTTTCGAAACGATCGTGAAGCGCTGACCACGCGGATTGGAAGCCATCATTGGTCAGTGGAGATTTAGAAACAATGGCGTGAGCTTTGCCGCTAGTTTTTGCGTTTAAGTGGAAAAGCTTTTCCACTGGAGTCAACCTGGAATTGTTTACATAAATGGCCGTAAACAGGTCACGAAAGGTGGGCCAGCGCAGATAATCTCCGTCAAAGATCTCGGTATCGCATGGCGGAAGACTGCAACCCCTGGAGAATGTCTCTGGTGGCGGAGCTGCTCTTGCCTGTGAATTGGAGACGGACACGCGGTCAATGTCTTCGCTCAGCTTGGAAGCACATCTTTCGTACACCGCATAATAGTGTTCGTATTTATTTTGAAGTAGCGGAAGATTTCCGCTACTTCCCTCTTGAAGAGCTGCACTCATACTCCCGTTCAACCTTTTCCCATAAGGACTGGATCTGATCTCGACGGATCTTTAATGTGAATGAATTGGGCTTGGAAGTGGATGCCGCAAAAATCTGGTTTTCAAATTGGATGAGACGGTTGCTAGTTGCTATAAACTCAAGCATAGCAACATCTAGAGGGCCGTTGGCTCTGGATATCTCCCTCTTCTGACTTGCGTCTTGGGGAATTGACCTTTGTCCTTCTGACATATTTATATTCCTTAGGGAGTAGGCAGGAGTGACCAACTAAGTAGGTGAATGAAGCTGCTGGATTGAGCAGAATTTTCAAAATAAAGGATGTTCGCAAGAATATGCTGTAGAATTCGAATGGTAGAATTATTTGCTCCCAGTACCGTCAACAAAATCGAAGGAGTAGCAATGTGAGGCGGTAAAATCGAAACAAATATGGATTGCAAGAATATGCCGTAGAATTCGAATGGTAGATGGTAGATGGTGGAATTAACCAATCTCAGAATTGCAAGTAAATAAACTGGAAAATATTTACTTGATGTAGAAGCGACGAGAATCGAAAATATATGTAGTGGAATCAATATTAATTGGAGCAAATGCGACGAGAATGGAAAATTTATTTGTAGTGGAGCCAATATTAATTGGAGCAAATGCGACGAGAATCGAAATTTATTTATATTTATAAATAATTGCGGAATGGAAATGCAGAGTTTTTATTATTTTCGTATTTAAAATAAATGCAGGAAGGATGTAGATTACGTAATTATGAGGATTGCGGATTGCGAGTAAAAAAACTTTAACAATAATTGATTGATTAATTATTATTTAATTTAAAAAATATATTAATTGTAAAGAAAAAATAATTAAACCGGAATGGTGGGATTGGAACACCTGACACCTTTTTCCCAACACAATGTTCGTTGAGTTACGCTGCCGGCGATGTAAAGCTCTAGTGTATGCATATGTATGTAAGTAGAAAATTATATGTCGCGGCGGCAGCGGAACTATGCAAGGCGCAACAATGAAATGCACAAAAATACGGACACTGGTTTACAAATTTTTTTGCAATATTTTATTCTTTATTTATTGTATTTTTTTGATTTTCTTGTTTTATGTATTTTTTAAAAATGTTGTATGTAATGGATTTGTATATGTTCATATGGAGAAAATATGATATAAGTATGTATATGGATTTATATTATAGCACTGGATAGCTATTCGTAGGCAGCGGACTGTATTTTGATTGTTATTAAATTTTTATTATTGGAATTTTATTTTCTATTGAACGAAATAAAAATCAATGTCTTTCTGTAAGCCGATATGTATGGACATATGTATGTATGAATTTGTATTCTTATGTAGGAACCGTTTTGTACATTGATGTACGGATAAATGCCCATATGTATAGAGGAAAGCGGAATAACAAGAATATGGCGACGTTTAAAACGGAGACGGATTGAAAATTGCAAAATGTAGGAAATGGAAAAACGAAATGGAAAATTCCTCAACTGCCGTTGTCAGGAAAACTCGCTCTTGGAGTCGACACGGAAAATTAATCTTGCAGCAGAGTGACCGAAATTAATTGTTCGGACTACTGCTGAAGATCGGCAGCGAGGGGGGCGACGGAATACGGAGTACTTATCTTGGAAGCAGAAAACGCCGAGAACTGCTGGTGAAGCGGAGTTGTAGAAAAAATCCGGAATCCAAAATCCAGAAGAAATCCAAATAATCCACAAATCCGGCTCGAAGGACCAAATGTTCGGCTCGAGGGGGGGGAAATTCTTCCTTCAATTTCCAGATCAGCACAAGAATTATTAAATAAATCACTCCCGCGCCGCAGTCACCGAAACCACCGTAGAAATAGCGAAATCGCGAAAGAGAAAATCACCACCAAACGAAATGAAATAGTAGTAGGCCGGGGGGGGCGTGGTTATTTTCAGAATATAAACGATTGGACTTGGTCCGCTTTATTGTAGGTCTAATTAGGAATTAAAATGTACAAGCTGGAGTGGGAGATCAAACTAGCTAGGAGAGCGGGAGCGGCCGCTCAGCGATGCGACGATCGGCCAGAGCCGAAGCATCCGCTAGAAGAGCGGGAGCGAGAGAGCGAGCTGAGGAGCTTTGAAGAAGCGGGAGCGCTTCGGAGTCGCGGGGGGCGGGAACATAAGCTCATGACCTGAACAATTATAATTCTAATTTGTTTCGTTTAAAACAATGATAATGATAAGGTGGTGCCTAATTATGATGCTATAAAATATTATTAAAATCTAACTATGCCCATTTAATTGTTTTTAATTTTTGTTGTTTTTTTTTTGTTGTTTTGGGTCTACATAATTTTATTTATTTATTATTCGATTTTTTGTTTAGCTTCAACAACCTACATCGCACAATTACAATAAAACAGTTTCTATTGCTGAAACAAGAAAATATGTATATGTAAAATAACAAAATAATTAGGTTTTAATTTTCTCAGTGTAGCGCATGTTTTGGCTTTACATTTAAATGCTTTAAATTTACGATGATAACATGAATTAGAATAAAAAGAGGAATTGGCAAAATAACAAAAATCAATCGATGCTGATAAGCATTAAAGCCGGTAATCAGCCTTTACACTGGGCGACATAAGTTGTTTTCTGTGTTCACTCACCCACTTTGTTGTTCTCGAAGAAGGCCTTCTTGTCGATGAGGTTTTGGTGTGTATTAGGGGAAAATTAAAAATTAAAAATATAGCCGCATGATCTTAATTTGTTTGTTTGTTTTGTTTTTTTTTTTTTTTTTATTAATATTTAAAATATGTAGAAGTTATTTAAATTTTTTTTTTCAGTTACGTTTTCATATTTGATATTAATTATACTACATATTATTTTTTTTATTTTCCTGTGTTTTAGTTTTTTGTTTAGTTGTAAAATTTTTTATATTCTTACTGGCAACGAAACTTTTTATTGCACTGTACGATTTTAGTTGGATTTGCTAAGCTCACGCTCTTGTTTTTTTTCCTATCATATTGACTGCTCATATGCATCACCATCACTACCACTGTCATTGTTTTTACCCCGTTTACATCTTTTACATGCCTATTTTAAATTTTATATTTCTTATCGGATTTGAGACACTTCATAATAATTCATTTCATAATTTGGCAATAATGATGATGTTTCGAGAGGGTTTAACTCTATTGGTATTTAATAAAAAAAATAAGAGTTATATATTTATATTTATATATATATGTATTTACACTATTCTGTATGTTTTTTTTTTTTCGCTTTGAGGTCGGGTTTTGAAGATTTTACATTTTAAATAGTCGTGTATTTTATGAGTTGTTTTAACCCATTTCCTCGTCTTCGTTAACTTTTAATTTGTCACTAGATTTTAAGGGTTTTTAATTTTTAAATTTCTTTTTTTTTTAATCTGCACTGTTTTTTCACGTTTATTTTTGGGTCACTTTTTGTGGGTTTTTCTCTGCTCCAAGCTGCTGCGAACTCCAAATGAATTTTCCCCAGCAGATATAGCTGCTCCAGCCGCCTTTTTTGGCCAGAGCGGAATAGCGTAACCAATCTGCTCTGCTGTCTCGTTTAGCTACAGGAATTAAATAATTAATGTTGTGCAAACGAGCCCAGGAATTTTTTAGAAATATTTACCCAGTGCTTCCTTTTCTTGTATTTTTTTCTGCTCAATCGACCTAGCGATTTCTCGCCGTGTAGTCGAAGAAAATAAGCGTGACCTACACGTGCAACGAAAATATTATTATATGTCGATCGGCTTGGACATTTTTTTTATAAAAAATATTTACCTTGCCGACACGGCAATCTTTGGCAGCCGGTAGATTGGCGTTTGTTGATGGCCTTTTTCAACCGATGCCGAAATAGCAGTGGGATTAGGGTCCGGAGCACATGTGCATATGCTCTCTTGTATATTTTCCCTGCTGGGTTCGGGACCAACTTCTCAGCTTGACGACTCCAATAGAAAAGATCGAAGCCAGAAGCTGGAGACCCGAAGAACCCTTCACCGATTTGCACTTCGGTATTCACCAGCTGGTGGTTTTAACTGTCATTTTTAAGACGTTGCCAGATAAGAGGTCGATACTAATTATCGCTACTATTTTTAGGCGCGTATCATTTTAATTTCAAAAAAAAAATACTAAAAAGTTTTTATATGGGTCCATTACAGATTCTGGCTGCAGTCACAAGTACCTCTTCCAGTGCGGAGGTGGAGGAGTCGATGTCGGTTTCAGTATTGAGCTGGGGGGCTAGCTCAATGTGGGAACTCACATACTTTTTGTATTTCATCCAATTGGTTCTGTGCGACGTCAGCCTATAGGGGCGATCCGTAGTTTCTGGGCTTTGAAGGAGGGTTATCAACAGCGGCGAGTGATCTGAAGAAAGGTCTGGAAGGGCCTTGGCGTTTATTAAATTTCGTGGGATGTTTTTTGTCACCGCGAAGTCAATTAGATCGGGTATCTTTCTGGGGTCTGCTGGCCAATATGTGGGGCTACCAGGGGAAACGTAGTCCAGCTTATTTCTCACATTGATGAGAGCGTTGTACAGTTGTCTTCCCTTGGGGGTCACGAGGCGGGATCCCCAATGCGTATGCTTGGCGTTGTAATCTCCTGCAGCTATAAATCGATCTCCAAGTGAGTTGTAAAAATCCATGAATTGACCTTCAGAGATTGTAAAGCGAGGTGGGCAGTAGACAGCAGCAATGCAAAGGTTGCCGTTACCTGACTGCACTTTAATGGACGTAGCTTGCAGGTAATTTGTTGCAAACCTTTGGTGGAAGTGGTGTTTGATGCGTTCTCTGATAAGGATGCCGGTCCCGCCGTGGGCTTTACCATCTGCATGATCTGTGCGGTAGAAGGTATAACCTCTTATATGAAAGTTGTATCTGCTTGTGAGGTGCGTTTCAACCAGTAGCATGCCGTCGATGTGGTTTTCGTTTAGAAATTGTGTTAGTTCAAGTTTATGCCGTGAGACGCCATTGGCATTCCACGTGGATATACGTAGATTGGACATTGATTATTTTGACTGTTGTGCTACGAGCAGCTGTATCACCATATTCTGATTCTGGACGAGCGTTTGCATGGTCGTTTTCATAAATGACATGAGTTCCATCATGCTTTGTTGCATGGTCACCATCATGGATTCCATGTTGTTTTGTGGCTGCTCTGGGGCCTGCTGAGCATTTACTGAGTTTGAGGGGAGTGGATTTTGCATACCTGTCCGTAGAGCTTCGGCGTAGGAGATGCCCGTGGGGGCATTTAGCGGACCAAAAGAAGATCTGGCTGCTTTGGCAAAAAATACATCTGGAGTAGTTTTTGAATTAAAATACACATTTTGTGTATTTTGTTGGCGTGTAGCTGTCGCTCTTCGCATGCGACTCTTCAGCTCCTTGTAGACCTCACAGCCTCTGTAGTTAGCTGTATGGTTTCCTCCGCAGTTTCCACATTTTTTCGTGTTGGGGTCTTCTTTGTTCGCAGGGCAGTGTGCGGAGTTGTGGAAGTCTCCACAGACTACGCAGACTGACCGAAGGGTGCAGTATGTCCTTGTATGACCATACTCCTGGCAATTCGTGCATTGCACAGGACCGTTGCGTTTGTGAGGTTCTTCCACGGTGATTCTTCGATGCAGTAGGAACTGCAACTTGTAGATCGGGTGAACTTCATTCTTCTTTAGGGCTTTACTGTCTGGCTCAAGTTCGACTTTGAAAAGAGGTTGCGGCTTTTTGTTTTTGTTGATAATGTTGCTAACATTCTTGGCAAAGAAACCCTTGCCTTTCAGGGCTTCTAGTATCTCGGAGGGGGCGACATCTGGTTCAATTCCTTTCAGCACTACTTGCAGCCCCTTGCTGCTTTTTAGTTGGTAGGTGTAAAAGCTCTTTTTTGCTTCCTGCAGGTAATTAGACACAGCTCGAAAGTGTTCTTCTGTTTTGGTTTGAACTTTGGTTTCGCAGATGTTCCCTTTAATAATCGGAACAACATGAAAGTTTCCGTCCCCGACCACCGCAACAATTTTGTTGACCAGGGCGTTTGAACTTTTCTCCCTTATATATATAGGTGGGGGCTTTGGCTGTTTTTGAGTCTCCTGCTCCAGCTCTGCTTCATTATTCTCACCAGCTGCTAGCGGAGAAAATTTGTTGGTGTTGTTTGGGTCGAATCTTTTGGTGACACGGTTGATCTTACGCTTGTTACCAACCGTGTTATGGGGGCTAAGCTTACGCTTAATTTGGATGTAGCGATCCATGCCAGTCTGTATGGCCGGAACCGCTTGTTGCTTATCGGAGCTCACGGTTTTTGTTACCATTGTATTTTGCGCTGCGGCCGTTGGCACCGATTTCGCAATATTGGTCGTTGGTTTAGTTGTTGCTGTTGCTTTTGATGCGTTTGCAGAAATTGCAGCTCTGCTTGTTGTTGGTGCGTCTTCCATCGAAGCCGCTGGTGGTGGGGTTTGGCATTGGGAGCTCCAAGATGTAGGAGCTGGAATAAGTAGGGCGGGAGAGCAAGAGCGCGCTCTCGTGCCGTCGGCGGTCAGTAGAGCTGGGTTGGGCTTGGTAGACGTTTTTTCTGCTTCGATATCGCGAGTTGAGAAATAAGAGAAAACACCGTTTCTTTGGTTTACAGAGGTTCTACGCTCATTCTTTTGATCGCCGCTCATTATTTTGAGCTTGTTACGCGTGGCACAATATAAATGAACTTTGCAGCTCAAAAACACGTCTCACGCACTAGTGTCCGTATGTCATACGCACTGTAGGGCTTGGCCTAGCTGACAGTACGTAGTTTAGAGTTCCGAATTTACTTTTTCACCATGAAAAAACACTTCGAGAATAAACCCCGCGTAGCGGTCGTCCGTAAGCACGTCTGCACTCGATGAAGGTCGAATGCGAAATGAACAAATTTACAATTGAGTATGCAAATGTATTAGCCTTGTAAAAACTAATATAAATACAAACTCTGAAGTGGATACAGGCATTATTAGGTGAGTTGTGAACTTTTTGTTTTCAAATTTACAATTGAGTATGCAAATGTATTAGCCTTGTAAAAACTAATATAAATACAAATTCTGAAGTGGATACAGGCATTATTAGCTGCGCTGTGAACTTTTTGTTTACAAATTTACAATTGACTATGCCGTGTAAAAACTAATATAAATACAAATTCGGAAGTCGATACAGGCATTATTAGCTGAGCTGTGAACTTTTTGTTTACAAATTTACAATTGAGTATGCAAATGTATTAGCCATGTAAAAACTAATATAAATACGAATTCTGAAGTGGATACAGGCATTATTAGCTGAGTTGTGAACTTTTTGTTTACAAATTTACAATTGAGTATGCAAATGTATTAGCCTTGTAAAAACTAATATAAGTACAAATTCTGCCATGGATACATGCATTATTACCTGAGTTGTGAACTTTTTGTTTACAAATTTCATTATTAGCTGAGCTGTGAACTTTTTGTTTACAAATTTACAATTGAGTATGCAAATGTATTAGCCTTGTAAAAACTAATATAAATACAAATTCTGCCGTGGATACATGCATTATTAGCGGAGTTGTGTACTTTTTGTTTACAAATTCACAATTGAGTATGCAAATGTATTAGCCGTGTAAAAACTATACACATTCCTAAGTGGATACATGCATTATTAGCTGAGTTGTGAACTTTTTGTTTACAAATTTCATTATTAGCTGAGATGTGAACTTTTTGTTTACAAATTTACAATTTAGTATGCAAATGTATTAGACGTGTAAAAACTATTATAAATACAAATTCTAAAGTGGATACATGCATTATTAGCTGAGATGTGAACTTTTTGTTTACAAATTTACAATTGAGTATGCAAATGTATTAGCCGTGTAAAAACTGTTATAAATACAAATTCTGAAGTGGATACAGGCATTATTAGCTGAGTTGTGAACTTTTTGTTTACAAATTTACAATTTTTTTTTTTTTTTTTTTTAGGCTTGGCTTTTATTTAGTGAATCTTCTCATTTATGAGACTAACAATAAGTGTATTAAATCTTACAATACTACCTAACTAGCAGTCATGAGACTGGTACAGAGTAAATGGCCCTGAATAATTATGGCTGGGTTGGATGGTCGTTACGTAGTAGGCGGCTTCTTCTGGAAACTCGTATCAAGTCCCTTGCTAAAGGATTTGGATGGGTGGAGAGTTTTTCCTTGTAGGACGCTTTTTGTTTTTCTATTTCGTTCTTAACTGCAGGAATGCCGAGATCCCTGTGGATGGCTTTAGTGTGGAGTTGTAGAGCAGGACCTTGTAGTCCAGGGGCGATCGGGAGTTTATGAGCCAGTGGAGGCTGCTGGCTTTTAGTTTTAGATGAAGTTTCTTGCATTCAATATGTCTTCGCCATCTTTGGCGTCTGTCCAGGTGGACGCCCAGGTACGTTACCACGTTGACTTCGGGGATCAGTGTGCTGTTCAGGTAGAGCGGGGGGCATGTTTGTCTGTTGAGGGTGAACGTTATGTGCTTACACTTTTGTTCATTTATTTTAATACGCCAATCAGATAGCCACTTCTCGACTACCTTGAGGTGGTTGGCGAGCTGGGCTGTTGCACGGACTGGGCATCTGGAACGGCTGATGATCGCAGTGTCATCAGCGAAAGTGGATAATGTTAGCTGGTCGCTTGTGGGGATATCCGCTGTGTATAGAACAAATAGGGTAGGCCCAAGTGCACTTCCTTGTGGGACTCCAGCTTCGATTGAATAGGTGCCGCATGTTGTTGCGTTGCACCTCACTGCGAAGACTCTGTTGTAGAGATACGACTCAAGTAATTTGTGTGTGTATACCGGCAAGAGTGTTTTTATTTTGTGCATGAGGCCGTTGAGCCAGACTCGGTCGAATGCTTGAGAAACGTCGAGAAATATCGCGCTGCAATATTCTCGATGCTCGAAGGCTGTGCGAATTTCTGATGTTATTCTGTTTACTTGCTCGATAGTTCCATGTTTTTCTCTGAAGCCAAATGGATGAACTGGGATAATGTTGTGAGCTCCCAGATAAGGGATTATGCGCTTTAGTAGGCATTTTTCAAATAACTTGGACAAGCATGATAGTAGACTTATTGGTCGGTAAGATGACGGAATCGTGTGGTCTTTTCCGGTCTTCGGTATCATTATAATTATAGATTTTTTCCATTTTGTTGGGTAATGGCCGAGACTTATGATCCCATTGAAGATTTTACAGATGACCTCAATAGCACAATTCGGAAGTTCAATTATCATTTTTTGAGTTATTAGGTCAACGCCGGGAGCCTTTTTCGGCTTCAGTTCCCTGATGACCTTCGTTATCTCGTTCGGACGAAATGATGCTGGAGTAGATTCCGTTTCAGTGTGGATTTGCGGTAGATCAAATGGATTTGCAGCGGGGTTCGGCTGGAAAACGCCCTGGAGATGTGAGGCAAAAGTTTCGGCTCTGTCTTTGTCGCTGCGGGCCCAGCAACCAGATGACTTTCTTATCGGGGTGATGGTTTCAGCCGGTGAGCTTAAATTTGGGTGAGCTCTCCATAAGGGATGCTTTGTGCTGGTTGGCGAGAGTTTTTCAATATATCTTAATTGTGCTTTTTCGGCATCTTGCTTCAGGGCCCGGCTTAGTTTGCGTGTGGCTTCATTTAGACGTTGCTTTGAGCATGGCGATCTATTGGCTTGCTACGCCCGTCGCAGACGCCTCTTTTCTTGGATAAGCTGTTCAATTTGCTGGTTCGTTTTGAATTTGATTTTTTGCACATCCGTCTGTTGTGGTGTTGAGATTCTGGCTGCAGTCACAAGTACCTCTTCCAGTGCGGAGGTGGAGGAGTCGATGTCGGTTTCAGTATTGAGCTGGGGGGCTAGCTCAATGTGGGAACTCACATACTTTTTGTATTTCATCCAATTGGTTCTGTGCGACGTCAGCCTATAGGGGCGATCCGTAGTTTCTGGGCTTTGAAGGAGGGTTATCAACAGCGGCGAGTGATCTGAGGAAAGAAATATTTACCCAGTGCTTCCTTTTCTTGTATTTTTTTCTGCTCAATCGACCTAGCGATTTCTCGTCGTGTAGTCGAAGAAAATAAGCGTGACCTACACGTGCAACGAAAATATTATTATATGTCGATCGGCTTGGACATTTTTTTTATAAAAAATATTTACCTTGCCGACACGGCAATCTTTGGCAGCCGGTAGATTGGCGTTTGTTGATGGCCTTTTCAACCGATGCCGAAATAGCTGTGGGATTAGGGTCCGGAGCACATGTGCATATGCTCTCTTGTATATTTTCCCTGCTGAGTTCGGGACCAACTTCTCAGCTTGACGACTCCAATAGAAAAGATCGAAGCCAGAAGCTGGAGACCCGAAGAACCCTTCACCGATTTGCACTTCGGTATTCACCAGCTGGTGGTTTCAACTGTCATTTTTAAGACGTTGCCAGATAAGAGGTCGATACTAATTATCGCTACTATTTTTAGGCGCGTATCATTTTAATTTCAAAAAAAAAATACTAAAAAGTTTTTATATGGGTCCATTACACCACCTGATAATCTAACGAGGCTCCGAGGCACGATTAGCTGGAATTAGCTTCGAAGATCCTTGGCGTGATATGTACCGATTTCTTTGCCTTGCAATGTTTCTAGCAAGTAATAAGCTGTTCCTACTTTTTTTTTCACTCGACATTTGGAAAACTGCGGCCCTAATTTCTTATTGAAATTCTTAGAGAAATTACTCAGGTAAAAGTTGCGTTTAAACACCTCTTGGCCTTCTTTGTACGAGACCGGCCTGGATCGCAAGTTGTATTGCGTCGCATTACGCTCATAAGCCGTGCGGCTATTTTGCTTTATCTCCTCTCGTAACCAATGAAGTTTATCCTGACAATTCAAAAGCGGAGATTCTTCTAAGAGAGATAGCTTTCTCAACAACTTATAATCACTTCCATGATTTACCATATTGAAACCAAATAAAGCCTTGTAAGGTGAGCAGCCAAGGGCTTGGTGCAGCGAGGATCGCAATGCCGATGAAATGCTAGTTAAATTAGAATCCCATTCGGTTTGATCTGCTCGCAGATAGGATCGTATCGCAGCCAATAAGGAGCGATTTACCCTCTCCGCCGCGTTGCTCTGAGGAGAATATAACGCGGTAAGCGTGTGCTTGATTCCAAACTTTGTTAAAAAGGCTTCAAACTCATTAGACTTGAATTGAGATCCATTGTCGCTTACGAGGATCTCGGGTGTTCCAAATTCAGCAAAAATTCGATTTCGCAGAAAATCTAGTATCGCGGAAGAGGTAAATTTTTTTAGAGGACACAACCAATGGTAACGACTGAAGTGATCAAGGACAATAAGTAATCCTATGTGACCTTTCTTACTTCGCGGGTAAGGACCTAATATGTCAACATACAGTTTTTGAAACGGCCTGCACGAAACACTTTGCTGACCCATGGGAGGCCGTAATGTTGTGTTCGGGGGTTTAGTCTCTTTGCAAACATCGCACTCGCGAACGTATTCTCGAACTTGTTTGGACAAACATGGCCAAAACAAGTGTCTTCGCAAACGTTCAATTGTTTTCTGCATTCCCCCGTGCGCAGATATAACGCAGTCATGCGCTTGGCGGATCGCCTCTACTCGTATTGCCTCCGGCACCCACAACTTCCAACAGTCGGAGTCCTGGGCTGCATTTCCGGAGGGGTGTTCGGTGCGTATGTACACAAATCGGTCTGCCGTTCGCAGATCCGGGAACTTTTCTCTATTTGCTTCTATTGTTTCCTTGAGCTGGATGTAATCAGGGTCTAGGAAGGATGACGATTCTAAATCAATTTCGGGACCTATCCATTCCACACTATCGATTTCTGGGTCACAAATGCGAGATAACGCATCAGGAACAATATGATCTTTCCCTTTACGATGTGAAATAGTGAATTTAAAAGCTTGCAATCTAAAAATCCAACGGGCTAATCTGCCAGATACATTCTGCTGTCGCATAAGCCAGAGAAGGCTTGAGTGATCTGTCACTACTTCAAATGGTTGTAATTCTAAATAGCACCGGAATTTTTCGATCGCTAATATCACTGCCAGACATTCGCGTTCCGTAACACTGTAGTTTCGTTGCGATTTCGAGAGTTTTTTGGACATAAATGCCAATGGTCTTTCCTCTCCGCTATCAGATACTTGTACCAACACAGCACCAATGCCGTAATCACTAGCATCACAGTGTACAACAAATTTACGGGAAAAATCCGCATTTTGTAACACAGGCGCTGACGTTAGCAACTGTTTCAATTTCTCCATGGCGTCCTGGGCTTCCGGAGACCACTTAAAACATTTTCTTGTTTTTAAGACTTCTGTAATAGGACAGGTGATTTCTGCAAAGTCTTTTATAAATCGCCTGTACCAACCACATACACCGAGAAAACCTCTCACTTGTTTCAAATTTTTCGGTGTGGGCCAGTTAATTACACAGGATATTTTTTCCGGGTCAGTGGCTATTCCACCACTTCCGATCACATACCCTAGATAATTCACCTTAGTAACGCAAAAGTGACTTTTCTTTATGTTTAGAGTTAAGTTAGCTTTTTTGAATTGGTCTGCAATACGCACTGCTAAATGTGACGCAAAATCTTCTGAGACAATGCATAGGCCGTCGAGATATCCGAAAACGCAATGACGTAAATCTGGCGGAATTAAGTCATCCATTAGCCGGGACATCGTCGAGGGAGCATTACATAAGCCAAAAGGCATGACCGTAAACTGATATAATGCTCGACCTGGAACTGTAAATGCAGTCAATGGTTTCGTTTCCTCTGTCAACTCGATTTGCCAGTAGGCATCTTTAAGATCCAGTTTCGAAATCATATTTGCTTTTGGCAAACGAGCAAATATGCCTTCGATGCTTTGCAGTGGGTAAGCATCTTTTTTAGTAGCATCGTTCAGTTTCCGTGCGTCAAGGCATAAACGAACTTTGTTTGGCTTTACCACCAGCCGCATTGGAGAACTCCACGCACTTTGCGAAGGTTCGATCACTCCGAGGCTAAGCATGCGGTCAATTTCCGTATACATAAGCTTTTCGACAGCTGGGCTCACCGGATAATAACGCTGTTTCACAGGCTTGTTTTCTCCTATGTCGATACTATGCTTAATCAGGGCAGTGCGACCTAATCCTTGTTTTTCAAAATTCGGAAATAGCTCCTTAACAGCCTCAAGTTGCTGTTTTTCTTTTACTGTTAATGGGTATTTTTCCTCCTCTTCACTTTCTTCTATTTCCTCATTCAATATAGAACTAATGATCCCGGGATACTTCGAAAAGTCCGTAAGCGCTAGGGATGAACCAATACAACTTATGTTGGCCCCCGTGTCAAGCAAACCTAGTTCAGAAAAATCCAAGAATGCTACGCTGGCATAACTACGACGATCAATGTTGTTTTGAAAAACAGTTGACCCAATCATAGTTTTCTTCTTTATTAACGAACGATAGTAATTTCGCATCCTGAGAGTATTCCGTCTACTCTTTTTCAGGAGTCCAGCAAAAATTCGTTCTCTTACGAGATAATAGTTTCTTAACCTCTCATGATAGGGCTTAAATGATATATTAACTTCAGGATTCGACTTTTGATCTAACTTACTTTCTAAGATTTTAACCTTTTCAACCTCTGTTCTTGAGCTATCTTCTACTTCTGGGACACCCTTCCTGGATTGGATGCCCCCCCTTGCCGGTTTTCCGCCTTTCGCTTGCAGTTTTGGCAATTGGGTTTATATATTTGCGGGGCTCCGCAACCATAACAAAAAATACGTCTCTCGGCCAAGCAATTTTCCCATATGTGACCGGGAGCCTCACAATTCCAACACAACAAAGGAGTTGTGCGTTGAATTGCTGCAATTTCGTTATCATCCTCACATTCCTGAGTCTCACTGAGTTGATTGTCCTCCACCGCGTATACGCGATATGGTCCGGGCTTAGTTTGTGATGACCGCACTCGGCCTGCTTCCCTAAGAAAATTCTCTCGCTTATGAACCAACCTTCGTAACTCGGAAATAGATGAAATGTTTTCAAATAACAATCTCTCTTTCATGTCGATCAGTAGATTTCCCTGTATCATCTCTACTAGCTCGTCTTCTGCAAAACTCACTGATAATCTATCCATGAGCTTACAAACACTCTCATAAAACGTATCGAACGATTCTCCTGGCTTTTGCTTCCGGGAGCGAATTTGTTCACGTAACTCTGTTGCTGTTCTGCTCTCACGATATTGTTCTCGAAAAGCAGCGCAAAATTCTCTCCAGTTGAATGTTTGAACCCTTTTATGGTATCTCCAGAACCAACTACTAGCTTTACCAATTAAAAGATGATGAATATTTCTGCTGATAATTTCTAGATCACCGTCAAAATGTTCAACTGTCAAAATCTTCACTCGGTATAGAAATTCCTTTACCGATAATCCTTCTACTGTTTCATCAAACCTTACTCCCCATTTCTGAAGAACATCTGCGATTTTATGTGGACCAAGAGTATGCATATGCATACCATTTGCGGACCTATAACTTCGAAGTGTACCTGGACTTGCATGTTCAGCTACTTGTCCGGGTGGCGGTGCAAGGCTCCCACTTCCTGACATGGATGACAAAACCCGAGTCACTGTCTCTCGAACGATAGATTCTATCTCCGCTCGCGGTACACTATTGGCTACTGGCGGATTATTCTGTCTTCTTTGCCTAGGAGGGCGACCTCGTCTAACTGGTGCGTTGGCGACTTGATCTGATCTTGCCCTAACTTCTTGATTCGTAGGCGTACTTCCTGGTGTATGTTGGTTTTCTGAATTTGATAAATTAGACTGGTCGTGAACTCTGACCAGAACCTCGGCTTCCGTTGGTGCCGGTTGTGCAATTGCTTCTAGTTGATGTGCTAACGACCGAGTACACGGACGAGAACCTGTTGCAACGACTCTTTTTGGAGGGTTGTTGACCGCGCTCCTTGCATTCGGTGAATGGCTACCTAAAACTACTTTCCAATCTTTTGGCTGTACTGCTTTTAAGCAGCAAGGACACTCTTTATGTACTGGTACATGTGTTTCCAAACATTGCTTATGAAAAATGTGATTACATTGCGTTATAACACAAGGTTGTGTATTTAACATAATTTCTTCGCAAATAAGACAGATATTTGCTGCCGAATCTGCTTGATGCTGAGTTTTTCCTGACTCAAAGCTGTGTTCAAGTGGCATACTTAACAATTTTTTTTTTCTTATGGCGTTTTCAGGGAGACCTAAACAAAAGATGAATATTTCTGGGCTTTCTACTAATTCTGTGCTTTATGAATTTATTTAAATTGGGCTATTGCAATTAGTAAATGTAATTCATGTGCATGACCTCCATTATCTACTTTACTGTACAGTTTTCTACGGACAATAAAACACAAATGCATTTATATTGTATTCCAGTAGCTTACCTCTAGTTCGTTTTCCAACAATGATCACACAATAGAACACATTGGATTAAGACTTTCTCTTACTTAACTCAAGTTGTTAATTATTCTGATAGCAAGCTACCTGTAATCTCGGTCGAAAGTTTCCGAATACTCAAAAACTCGATTTCCAAAGATGTATAACAAAATCAATCAGTTTTCTTGACTACTTTCATAATGGTAATAAAAATCTCATCAAAGACAAAGAGCTTTCAGATTATGACTGTTGTAACAACCCGATACTGTTCTCACAAATTACCAAGGCTAAAGCGAAAAACGATTTCGTTTCAACTTTGTCACTCGTTAGATCATACGTTGATGTTATTTGGTTGCAAGCTATTTTATTCCAAAGAATTTTCTTTTTCAGAATTAAATTTCTACGATGCCTATCAGCACTCGCTAATAATGGATCGCTTTCCAATAGTCTATTTAAAACTTACTAAAGCTTGATTTACACTTTCAATAATCAGGGGTTAGTACCTATACAAAACAAATATTTAAGCACCTGCCTTTTAGCATTAGCGACTGCACGGAAAATCGAAGTGCTGTTCGCACCTGCCTGCTGGGCCAAAATATATGTACCGTAAACGCACTTGCCCCACACGTTGGGCGCCAAAAATCTATGTGACGTAATTTACGCCGTTGAAAGGGGAAAACATAATCAGGGTATCGTTGTTCTCGATCATACCTCCGAGTGCTAACCACATTCAGGCTTGTCGACCCTTAACCATCAGCTGAGCGGGACCCATTGATTCCTAGCTCTAGCGGGAGATGTGGGGGGGTTTTTGCTGTGGATAAGGATTGTTACGTCAAAGGTTTTATTATAGAGTCCCTCCTGAATCTACACAATGAGACGATCCTCATTCGAAACCAACACACAAAACAATGGTCTCATAATTAGTAATATATGAAACCAGGAAAAACTAAACTGCAAAAAAAAATTGAGAAACGAGAAAGCACGAATTAATTTTTGAGCCTGCAGGGGTGGCCTTGGCTGTTGTTCGCCACACCCTATATCTTTACCCTCCCAACCATGGTCCTTCTTCTAATCGTTAGCGAAAGACCCCAGAAGTATTTACGTATACATCAGTTTGTTAGTCTCCCATGCCATAAGTAAGAAAACTTAAAAATTCATCATCATTATAATAATTTTTAATAATCAAACAAAAATTCCTTTTCCATATTTTTCAGTGTACATATCTCCAAATTCACAATAATAAACAAAATCCTAATATAATGATGTTTCTGCGTACATTTCAAGGCCTAATTTATTTATTTATTAATTTCTATACCCTATCATTACATAGCCTATTTTATTTACTTATGGTTAATATAATTATTTATTTAATCATTTAAAAAAAAAAAATTTCAGTGTCATTATAATTCTAATTTGTTTCGTTTAAAACAATGATTACAATTACAATAAAACAGTTTCTATTGCTGAAACAAGAAAATATGTATATGTAAAATAACAAAATAATTAGGTTTTAATTTTCTCAGTGTAGCGCATGTTTTGGCTTTACATTTAAATGCTTTAAATTTACGATGATAACATGAATTAGAATAAAAAGAGGAATTGGCAAAATAACAAAAATCAATCGATGCTGATAAGCATTAAAGCCGGTAATCAGCCTTTACACTGGGCGACATAAGTTGTTTTCTGTGTTCACTCACCCACTTTGTTGTTCTCGAAGAAGGCCTTCTTGTCGATGAGGTTTTGGTGTGTATTAGGGGAAAATTAAAAATTAAAAATATAGCCGCATGATCTTAATTTGTTTGTTTGTTTTGTTTTTTTTTTTTTTTTATTAATATTTAAAATATGTAGAAGTTATTTAAATTTTTTTTTTCAGTTACGTTTTCATATTTGATATTAATTATACTACATATTATTTTTTTTATTTTCCTGTGTTTTAGTTTTTTGTTTAGTTGTAAAATTTTTTATATTCTTACTGGCAACGAAACTTTTTATTGCACTGTACGATTTTAGTTGGATTTGCTAAGCTCACGCTCTTGTTTTTTTTCCTATCATATTGACTGCTCATATGCATCACCATCACTACCACTGTCATTGTTTTTACCCCGTTTACATCTTTTACATGCCTATTTTAAATTTTATATTTCTTATCGGATTTGAGACACTTCATAATAATTCATTTCATAATTTGGCAATAATGATGATGTTTCGAGAGGGTTTAACTCTATTGGTATTTAATAAAAAAAATAAGAGTTATATATTTATATTTATATATATATGTATTTACACTATTCTGTATGTTTTTTTTTTTTCGCTTTGAGGTCGGGTTTTGAAGATTTTACATTTTAAATAGTCGTGTATTTTATGAGTTGTTTTAACCCATTTCCTCGTCTTCGTTAACTTTTAATTTGTCACTAGATTTTAAGGGTTTTTAATTTTTAAATTTCTTTTTTTTTTAATCTGCACTGTTTTTTCACGTTTATTTTTGGGTCACTTTTTGTGGGTTTTTCTCTGCTCCAAGCTGCTGCAAACTCCAAATGAATTTTCCCCAGCAGAGATAGCTGCTCCAGCCGCCTTTTTTGGCCAGAGCGGAATAGCGTAACCAATCTGCTCTGCTGCCTCGTTTAGCTACAGGAATTAAATAATTAATGTTGTGCAAACGAGCCCAGGAATTTTTTAGAAATATTTACCCAGTGCTTCCTTTTCTTGTATTTTTTTCTGCTCAATCGACCTAGCGATTTCTCGCCGTGTAGTCGAAGAAAATAAGCGTGACCTACACGTGCAACGAAAATATTATTATATGTCGATCGGCTTGGACATTTTTTTTATAAAAAATATTTACCTTGCCGACACGGCAATCTTTGGCAGCCGGTAGATTGGCGTTTGTTGATGGCCTTTTTCAACCGATGCCGAAATAGCAGTGGGATTAGGGTCCGGAGCACATGTGCATATGCTCTCTTGTATATTTTCCCTGCTGGGTTCGGGACCAACTTCTCAGCTTGACGACTCCAATAGAAAAGATCGAAGCCAGAAGCTGGAGACCCGAAGAACCCTTCACCGATTTGCACTTCGGTATTCACCAGCTGGTGGTTTTAACTGTCATTTTTAAGACGTTGCCAGATAAGAGGTCGATACTAATTATCGCTACTATTTTTAGGCGCGTATCATTTTAATTTCAAAAAAAAAATACTAAAAAGTTTTTATATGGGTCCATTACAGATTCTGGCTGCAGTCACAAGTACCTCTTCCAGTGCGGAGGTGGAGGAGTCGATGTCGGTTTCAGTATTGAGCTGGGGGGCTAGCTCAATGTGGGAACTCACATACTTTTTGTATTTCATCCAATTGGTTCTGTGCGACGTCAGCCTATAGGGGCGATCCGTAGTTTCTGGGCTTTGAAGGAGGGTTATCAACAGCGGCGAGTGATCTGAAGAAAGGTCTGGAAGGGCCTTGGCGTTTATTAAATTTCGTGGGATGTTTTTTGTCACCGCGAAGTCAATTAGATCGGGTATCTTTCTGGGGTCTGCTGGCCAATATGTGGGGCTACCAGGGGAAACGTAGTCCAGCTTATTTCTCACATTGATGAGAGCGTTGTACAGTTGTCTTCCCTTGGGGGTCACGAGGCGGGATCCCCAATGCGTATGCTTGGCGTTGTAATCTCCTGCAGCTATAAATCGATCTCCAAGTGAGTTGTAAAAATCCATGAATTGACCTTCAGAGATTGTAAAGCGAGGTGGGCAGTAGACAGCAGCAATGCAAAGGTTGCCGTTACCTGACTGCACTTTAATGGACGTAGCTTGCAGGTAATTTGTTGCAAACCTTTGGTGGAAGTGGTGTTTGATGCGTTCTCTGATAAGGATGCCGGTCCCGCCGTGGGCTTTACCATCTGCATGATCTGTGCGGTAGAAGGTATAACCTCTTATATGAAAGTTGTATCTGCTTGTGAGGTGCGTTTCAACCAGTAGCATGCCGTCGATGTGGTTTTCGTTTAGAAATTGTGTTAGTTCAAGTTTATGCCGTGAGACGCCATTGGCATTCCACGTGGATATACGTAGATTGGACATTGATTATTTTGACTGTTGTGCTACGAGCAGCTTTATCACCATATTCTGATTCTGGACGAGCGTTTGCATGGTCGTTTTCATAAATGACATGAGTTCCATCATGCTTTGTTGCATGGTCACCATCATGGATTCCATGTTGTTTTGTGGCTGCTCTGGGGCCTGCTGAGCATTTACTGAGTTTGAGGGGAGTGGATTTTGCATACCTGTCCGTAGAGCTTCGGCGTAGGAGATGCCCGTGGGGGCATTTAGCGGACCAAAAGAAGATCTGGCTGCTTTGGCAAAAAATACATCTGGAGTAGTTTTTGAATTAAAATACACATTTTGTGTATTTTGTTGGCGTGTAGCTGTCGCTCTTCGCATGCGACTCTTCAGCTCCTTGTAGACCTCACAGCCTCTGTAGTTAGCTGTATGGTTTCCTCCGCAGTTTCCACATTTTTTCGTGTTGGGGTCTTCTTTGTTCGCAGGGCAGTGTGCGGTGTTGTGGAAGTCTCCACAGACTACGCAGACTGACCGAAGGGTGCAGTATGTCCTTGTATGACCATACTCCTGGCAATTCGTGCATTGCACAGGACCGTTGCGTTTGTGAGGTTCTTCCACGGTGATTCTTCGATGCAGTAGGAACTGCAACTTGTAGATCGGGTGAACTTCATTCTTATTTAGGGCTTTACTGTCTGGCTCAAGTTCGACTTTGAAAAGAGGTTGCGGCTTTTTGTTTTTGTTGATAATGTTGCTAACATTCTTGGCAAAGAAACCCTTGCCTTTCAGGGCTTCTAGTATCTCGGAGGGGGCGACATCTGGTTCAATTCCTTTCAGCACTACTTGCAGCCCCTTGCTGCTTTTTAGTTGGTAGGTGTAAAAGCTCTTTTTTGCTTCCTGCAGGTAATTAGACACAGCTCGAAAGTGTTCTTCTGTTTTGGTTTGAACTTTGGTTTCGCAGATGTTCCCTTTAATAATCGGAACAACATGAAAGTTTCCGTCCCCGACCACCGCAACAATTTTGTTGACCAGGGCGTTTGAACTTTTCTCCCTTATATATATAGGTTGGGGCTTTGGCTGTTTTTGAGTCTCCTGCTCCAGCTCTGCTTCATTATTCTCACCAGCTGCTAGCGGAGAAAATTTGTTGGTGTTGTTTGAGTCGAATCTTTTGGTGACACGGTTGATCTTACGCTTTTGGTCGTTGGTTTAGTTGTTGCTGTTGCTTTTGATGCGTTTGCAGAAATTGCAGCTCTGCTTGTTGTTGGTGCGTCTTCCATCGAAGCCGCTGGTGGTGGGGTTTGGCATTGGGAGCTCCAAGATGTAGGAGCTGGAATAAGTAGGGCGGGAGAGCAAGAGCGCGCTCTCGTGCCGTCGGCGGTCAGTAGAGCCGGGTTGGGCTTGGTAGACGTTTTTTCTGCTTCGATATCGCGAGTTGAGAAATAAGAGAAAACACCGTTTCTTTGGTTTACAGAGGCTCTACGCTCATTCTTTTGATCGCCGCTCATTATTTTGAGCTTGTTACGCGTGGCACAATATAAATGAACTTTGCAGCTCAAAAACACGTCTCACGCACTAGTGTCCGTATGTCATACGCACTGTAGGGCTTGGCCTAGCTGACAGTACGTAGTTTAGAGTTCCGAATTTACTTTTTCACCATGAAAAAACACTTCGAGAATAAACCCCGCGTAGCGGTCGTCCGTAAGCACGTCTGCACTCGATGAAGGTCGAATGCGAAATGAACAAATTTACAATTGAGTATGCAAATGTATTAGCCTTGTAAAAACTAATATAAATACAAACTCTGAAGTGGATACAGGCATTATTAGGTGAGTTTTGAACTTTTTGTTTACAAATTTACAATTGAGTATGCAAATGTATTAGCCTTGTAAAAACTAATATAAATACAAAATCTGAAGTGGATACAGGCATTATTAGCTGCGCTGTGAACTTTTTGTTTACAAATTTACAATTGAGTATGCAAATGTATTAGCCTTGTAAAAACTAATATAAATACAAATTCTGCCGTGGATACATTCATTATTAGCGGAGTTGTGAACTTTTTGTTTACAAATTTACAATTGAGTATGCAAATGTATTAGCCATGTAAAAACTAATATAAATACTAAATTCTGAAGTGGATACAGGCATTATTAGCTGAGTTGTGAACTTTTTGTTTACAAATTTACAATTGAGTATGCAAATGTATTAGCCTTGTAATAACTAATATAAATACAAATTCTAAAGTGGATACAGGCATTATTAGCTGAGTTGTGAACTTTTTGTTTACAAATTTACAATTGAGTATGCAAATGTATTAGCCTTGTAAAAACTAATATAAATACAAATTCTGAAGTGGATACAGGCATTATTAGCTGAGTTGTGAACTTTTTGTTTACAAATTTACAATTGAGTATGCAAATGTATTAGCCTTGTAAAAACTAATATAAGTACAAATTCTGCCATGGATACATGCATTATTACCTGAGTTGTGAACTTTTTGTTTACAAATTTCATTATTAGCTGAGCTGTGAACTTTTTGTTTACAAATTTACAATTGAGTATTCAAATGTATTAGCCTTGTAAAAACTAATATAAATACAAATTCTGCCGTGGATACATGCATTATTAGCGGAGTTGTGAACTTTTTGTTTACAAATTCACAATTGAGTATGCAAATTTATTAGCCGTGTAAAAACTATACACATTCCTAAGTGGATACATGCATTATTAACTGAGTTGTGAACTTTTTGTTTACAAATTTCATTATTAGCTGAGATGTGAACTTTTTGTTTACAAATTTACAATTGAGTATGCAAATGTATTAGCCTTATAAAAACTAATATAAGTACAAATTCTGCCGTGGATACATGCATTATTACCTGAGTTGTGAACTTTTTGTTTACAAATTTCATTATTAGCTGAGATGTGAACTTTTTGTTTACAAATTTACAATTGAGTATGCAAATGTATTAGCCATGTAAAAACTAATATAAATACAAATTCTGCCGTGGATACATTCATTATTAGCGGAGTTGTGAACTTTTTGTTTACAAATTTACAATTGAGTATGCAAATGTATTAGCCTTGTAAAAACTAATATAAATACAAATTCTGAAGTGGATACAGGCATTATTAGCTGAGTTGTGAACTTTTTGTTTACAAATTTACAATTGAGTATGCAAATGTATTAGCCTTGTAAAAACTAATATAAATACAAACTCTGAAGTGGATACAGGCATTATTAGGTGAGTTGTGAACTTTTTGTTTACAAATTTACAATTGAGTATGCAAATGTTTTAGCCTTGTAAAAACTAATATAAATACAAATTCTGAAGTGGATACAGGCATTATTAGCTGAGTTGTGAACTTTTTGTTTACAAATTTACAATTGAGTATGCATATGTATTAGCCTTGTAAAAACTAATATAAATACAAATTCTGAAGTGGATACAGGCATTATTAGCTGAGTTGTGAACTTTTTGTTTACAAATTTTCAATTGAGTATGCAAATGTATTAGCCTTGTAAAAACTAATATAAGTACAAATTCTGCCATGGATACATGCATTATTACCTGAGTTGTGAACTTTTTGTTTACAAATTTCATTATTAGCTGAGCTGTGAACTTTTTGTTTACAAATTTACAATTGAGTATGCAAATGTATTAGCCTTGTAAAAACTAATATAAATACAAATTCTGCCGTGGATACATGCATTATTAGCGGAGTTGTGAACTTTTTGTTTACAAATTCACAATTGAGTATGCAAATGTATTAGCCGTGTAAAAACTGTTATAAATACAAATTCTGAAGTGGATACAGGCATTATTAGCTGAGTTGTGAACTTTTTGTTTACAAATTTACAATTTTTTTTTTTTTTTTTTTTTTAGGCTTTGCTTTTATTTATTGAATCTTCTCATTTATGAGACTAACAATAAGTGTATTAAATCTTACAATACTACCTAACTAGCAGTCATGAGACTGGTACAGAGTAAATGGCCCTGAATAATTATGGCTGGGTTGGATAGTCGTTACGTAGTAGGCGGCTTCTTCTGGAAACTCGTATCAAGTCCCTTGCTAAAGGATTTGGATGGGTGGAGAGTTTTTCCTTGTAGGACGCTTTTTGTTTTTCTATTTCGTTCTTAACTGCAGGAATGCCGAGATCCCTGTGGATGGCTTTAGTGTGGAGTTGTAGAGCAGGACCTTGTAGTCCAGGGGCGATCGGGAGTTTATGAGCCAGTGGAGGCTGCTGGCTTTTAGTTTTAGATGAAGTTTCTTGCATTCAATATGTCTTCGCCATCTTAGGCGTCTGTCCAGGTGGACGCCCAGGTACGTTACCACGTTGACTTCGGGGATCAGTGTGCTGTTCAGGTAGAGCGGGGGGCATGTTTGTCTGTTGAGGGTGAACGTTATGTGCTTACACTTTTGTTCATTTATTTTAATACGCCAATCAGATAGCCACTTCTCGACTACCTTGAGGTGGTTGGCGAGCTGGGCTGTTGCACGGACTGGGCATCTGGAACGGCTGATGATCGCAGTGTCATCAGCGAAAGTGGATAATGTTAGCTGGTCGCTTGTGGGGATATCCGCTGTGTATAGAACAAATAGGGTAGGCCCAAGTGCACTTCCTTGTGGGACTCCAGCTTCGATTGAATAGGTGCCGCATGTTGTTGCGTTGCACCTCACTGCGAAGACTCTGTTGTAGAGATACGACTCAAGTAATTTGTGTGTGTATACCGGCAAGAGTGTTTTTATTTTGTGCATGAGGCCGTTGAGCCAGACTCGGTCGAATGCTTGAGAAACGTCGAGAAATATCGCGCTGCAATATTCTCGATGCTCGAAGGCTGTGCGAATTTCTGACGTTATTCTGTTTACTTGCTCGATAGTTCCATGTTTTTCTCTGAAGCCAAATGGATGAACTGGGATAATGTTGTGAGCTCCCAGATAAGGGATTATGCGCTTTAGTAGGCATTTTTCAAATAACTTGGACAAGCATGATAGTAGACTTATTGGTCGGTAAGATGACGGAATCGTGTGGTCTTTTCCGGTCTTCGGTATCATTACAATTATAGATTTTTTCCATTTTGTTGGGTAATGGCCGAGACTTATGATCCCATTGAAGATTTTACAGATGACCTCAATAGCACAATTCGGAAGTTCAATTATCATTTTTTGAGTTATTAGGTCAACGCCGGGAGCCTTTTTCGGCTTCAGTTCCCTGATGACCTTCGTTATCTCGTTCGGACGAAATGATGCTGGAGTAGATTCCGTTTCAGTGTGGATTTGCGGTAGATCAAATGGATTTGCAGCGGGGTTCGGCTGGAAAACGCCCTGGAGATGTGAGGCAAAAGTTTCGGCTCTGTCTTTGTCGCTGCGGGCCCAGCAACCAGATGACTTTCTTATCGGGGTGATGGTTTCAGCCGGTGAGCTTAAATTTGGGTGAGCTCTCCATAAGGGATGCTTTGTGCTGGTTGGCGAGAGTTTTTCAATATATCTTAATTGTGCTTTTTCGGCATCTTGCTTCAGGGCCCGGCTTAGTTTGCGTGTGGCTTCATTTAGACGTTGCTTTGAGCATGGCGATCTATTGGTTTGCTACGCCCGTCGCAGACGCCTCTCTTCTTGGATAAGCTGTTCAATTTGCTGGTTCGTTTTGAATTTGATTTTTTGCACATCCGTCTGTTGTGGTGTTGAGATTCTGGCTGCAGTCACAAGTACCTCTTCCAGTGCGGAGGTGGAGGAGTCGATGTCGGTTTCAGTATTGAGCTGGGGGGCTAGCTCAATGTGGGAACTCACATACTTTTTGTATTTCATCCAATTGGTTCTGTGCGACGTCAGCCTATAGGGGCGATCCGTAGTTTCTGGGCTTTGAAGGAGGGTTATCAACAGCGGCGAGTGATCTGAAGAAAGGTCTGGAAGGGCCTTGGCGTTTATTAAATTTCGTGGGATGTTTTTTGTCACCGCGAAGTCAATTAGATCGGGTATCTTTCTGGGGTCTGCTGGCCAATATGTGGGGCTACCAGGGGAAACGTAGTCCAGCTTATTTCTCACATTGATGAGAGCGTTGTACAGTTGTCTTCCCTTGGGGGTCACGAGGCGGGATCCCCAATGCGTATGCTTGGCGTTGTAATCTCCTGCAGCTATAAATCGATCTCCAAGTGAGTTGTAAAAATCCATGAATTGACCTTCAGAGATTGTAAAGCGAGGTGGGCAGTAGACAGCAGCAATGCAAAGGTTGCCGTTACCTGACTGCACTTTAATGGACGTAGCTTGCAGGTAATTTGTTGCAAACCTTTGGTGGAAGTGGTGTTTGATGCGTTCTCTGATAAGGATGCCGGTCCCGCCGTGGGCTTTACCATCTGCATGATCTGTGCGGTAGAAGGTATAACCTCTTATATGAAAGTTGTATCTGCTTGTGAGGTGCGTTTCAACCAGTAGCATGCCGTCGATGTGGTTTTCGTTTAGAAATTGTGTTAGTTCAAGTTTATGCCGTGAGACGCCATTGGCATTCCACGTGGATATACGTAGATTGGACATTGATTATTTTGACTGTTGTGCTACGTGCAGCTGTATCACCATATTCTGATTCTGGACGAGCGTTTGCATGGTCGTTTTCATAAATGACATGAGTTCCATCATGCTTTGTTGCATGGTCACCATCATGGATTCCATGTTGTTTTGTGGCTGCTCTGGGGCCTGCTGAGCATTTACTGAGTTTGTAGTGACCAGCTAAGCTTACACTTACAAAAACTTTTCGACCTACCCTCGCACTTAAAATTATAGGAACTTTTCCATAGCGAAAATAGCTAATAACTGGCTAAGACCAATCACGATTGACAATGATCATACGATTGAACAGTTAGTCTAAGTAAAGCTCTGAACCGCGGTTACTTGCAGTCAGCTTCCCAAAGCTTAATTCACTCTTTGATAAAAACCCTTTGGCAAACGTTTATGTTTCTCGGCGCGGCCAAATTTAAGTCAATATTACACGCGGTAATACAATTTATTAATTAAATAATCCGAGTGAAACCCAGAGTGGTATAGCCAGCTATAACTTCTCGTGTGGATTTGTGCGTGGAGAAAAGGTGCAAAGTGCAAATTTAGTGCGTTTCAATGCTAACTCAGTTTTCATAGGGATCCGGCTTCAGAGGCGTGACGGAGGCCTAGACCTCGAAAAGGCAGATTCCCCTGCTCTACGGCCGTCTTTAACCAATTCCGCCAACCGCCAGCAGTGGATCTCAGTTGACACCAGTTTCGCTCCATACTCAGCGGCCCGGACGGACTTAACCTCCGGCCGATGATTACATAACCGCCCACGTTTGGATGAGAGCGGAACCACCCCAAGTGGAAGACCTGAGCGCAGCAGACCAATTCCGCTGGCGCAGTTTTTTTATTAGACCGGAGCAGCTGCTTGGTTATCACCATCGGCAAGCTGCCGTGAAAACACCCCCTCGCTCCCCTCATCTGGCCGACGAAGGCCTAAGCTATTGATATACGCTTATCGCCAGCGCAGTGGATGCTGCTGTTAGGACCCGTTAGGATCACCTAGACGGACACCTGCCGTCGCGGGAGTTAACTTTTTATTTTCTTCTTGTTTTGATTATACCTTTCTTATATATTTCCGATTATTAATGATTTAAATACTCGCAGAGCAACTGGAGTATGGCATTCGGTAGAATTTTGACTTAGGGTTTGTAGGGGTCAGAGGGTAAGGGCAGGGAAAACAAATAGGAAAATATAAATAAGTATAATCGTAAGTTTAAATGATAGAACCGACCCATCGAAACGCATATGCCGCGACTAGAGTGTAGGGTAGCGCCTTCCAGAACATGCCGTTTTTCTTCTACCTGCATTCGCAGCGCCAGCGAAATCGTACGATTTTTTGCTTATTTTTCCTTCCTCCAGTCCTTCGCCCGCGAGCATCGAGAGCGCGAGAGAGGATTTGGGAAAAGTCCCATAGCTTTTGGCTCGTTTGCTATGCAAGGCACGCTGCGTGTAGAGAAATTTTGTGACGCTCGCTCACTTGAAATTGAAAACCAGAGCAAAGCACACGCATCGTAGATCATTTTTACTATAATAATTCCGGCACGTGGATTATACAGTTTCAATCGAATTAATAGTAAAGTGCCAGCAAGAGACCAGTGACAAAACTTAATAAGTGTTGTGCACGAGTGAGAACGGGTAAATATTAACTACGGAACGGCAGAGTTTATAGTGTAGTTAACCCTTTTGTTGTGCAGGGCTAGTTTGGCGCTAGGCGACGGCTCTTACGTCCTTCGCTAAGCGTGGCGTATCGCCGGCGTGGCAGCCACACGCGGCAAAAGTTGGCGATCAGCGAACAAGGCGGCGCGGTGCAACCGAGCGGCCATAACCTTACTCTTTGGAAGCCCTACGGCGGCAGCGACGTCGACGTGCAGCCCAACGCTGTGCGACCGAGCGGCCATAACCTAACTTTTCGGAGGCCCTACGGCGGCAGAGACGTCGACGTGCGGCCAACGCAGCACGTGCGCGTAACCCTACTTTTTGGGAACCTCTGCTTTGCCACGTCGGCTGCCAAGGAGCTATAGCGATCCGAGTGCGACCGCACTAAACCGGGAGCGAGAAATCTCCAAGAGTCAGACCAGAGGCGGCCTGTGTCTGAGTTCTCGGAGTAATGTAACCGGCCTCGTGCAGCCCCAACTGAGGCGATTCGGCTGTATGGACAGCGGCTAAGCATTACCTTTTCGAGCATAAGCCAGTAGGAACAGTGGAGGTGCAGCGAAGGTAGCTGAGCGGAGACTTGGCAGGAGCAGGCGCAGCCGGATAGAGAGCTCGCTTGAGCGGCAGGCATGTGACCTGTCGAAGAAGTTGGAGGCGCGTCGCGGTGAGCAGCGCGCTCCCGCTGGATGATTCCAGTAACCCGAAGGACGTAAAGTTTTGAGATCGATTAAATTTAGAGTAATGCGTAACATTAGATAGAAAGTAACTGATATTGTTGTTGCTTTCCTGCCGTTTAGCGTAATATGTGAATGCGAACGCGAGCGTCCCATTTAAATATCGTTTCTGAACTTTCCAACTAACAGCCATCAGCACCTGCAACTTCGATGGGCCCAACGAACCAGCAGCGGAGGATCTGAGCGTAAGTCAGTATATCGAAAGTAAATTGGCACCAAGGCCGCATATTTGATTTATTCTGTATATATATATATATATCGATCGTATGTATAACTTAAACGGGATCCTAAGCGAGCAGCACATTTACGCGTTTGTTTATATGAATTTCAATTAACGTAGAGATAAATATCTAGGGATTAGATAAATTAAGAAAATGATTAATAATTATAAGAGACAGAATTATGAATTATCCTGAAGTTTAACGAAATAATAATGGAGTAAAAACGTATATCTTTGTTCTATGTTAATACAGCAAGTGGATGTCGAATTACTTCAGAATGAGCTAAGATCGAAAAGATGAACTTAGTTAAGGGGTAACACTTAAATTATCAGAGTTTACCACGGCAGGGAGGGTAAAGACGTGGGGGCGGATGACACTTCAGCCACCCACAACGCGAGTGTTCCTCTCTTATACCTACTCTTTAGGGTCCGTCCGTACGTCCGATTAATTCAACCGTTGACCAATCATTTAGTTTACAGAATGTGCACTTAAACTTTTATTACAGTAGTGAAAGGGTGTGACTTATAATCGGTGAGGAAGGCCCACGCCATATCCGACGAGCTTTGAACCGAGCATAGCAAGAAGTGCACAAATACCGATCCGATTGTACACTGGAAAACCCACAGTATCTAGTGAGCACTGCCTCTTGGCTACTACATAAATAAAATGGCGCCCAACGTGGGGCCGAAGACCGTTATCTGCATTTGAGAAATAAGAGGAAGAAGAATATCAAGCTATAGTGCAACTCGCAGGAGCCGCAAATACCTATTGTTTTAGGTGCAGGACCCTCGAGTGGTTTTAGCCCATGAAAATGCTCGACTATCCATCCAAAAGAATTTTTTTGTAATTAATTTAATCAGCAGAAATTGTTACTATTTCATACTATAGATTTGCTAGTTGCGAGTTGAGGACTTCTTAGCCGGAATTGCGTCTTCGATTCGAGATCTTACGGATCAAGGCGACCGCAACGAACCCACTCACAGGCGCAAAAACTCGAGCCTGAAATTAGTTAGGTGGATCAAACTCCCGTTCAATAGGTAGAGGGAAGCGAATTCGGAATTAGTAGCTTGGAATAGCGATATGTTATCAAAACTTCGTGGTACTATCGACCAGTGCTAACCGAGCGCAGAATACTATCCAAAGGCGACAGTTTAGACTACTGGCAAAAGGTACTGTACGCGTATTTAGGAATATCAAGTGGTCGGAGGAACTTCGATGGATGACCAATACAGCGAATACAAACCTACAAAGCCGCAACAATATAGACAATATTAGTATAGAGTTGGTTAGGAGAGAACGCTCAGCAAGAAGGTATTCGACAGAAACTAGCTGGAAAAACAAAGACCATAATTTGAAAATATTAAGCAACCAATAACAGTTACAGAAGAAGAAAATGCCTATTCATCATAGCTTAGAGAATTTAGCAGCCGCTTCTAATAATGACGAGAGTGTTTGCATTCTATGCAC
Organism: Drosophila kikkawai; assembly: GCF_030179895.1. Taxonomy (NCBI): domain Eukaryota; kingdom Metazoa; phylum Arthropoda; class Insecta; order Diptera; family Drosophilidae; genus Drosophila; species Drosophila kikkawai. Next base: position 76,055 of record NW_027222515.1, read on the forward strand.
ACGACCTTTAAGCGTGATCGATCTGACAGCAGCTTCTCCTTGTAATCATCGATTTCATCATCAATGTATTAGAGATCACTTGTCAGTAACGAACTCGTGTCCGACTTGCAATCAACCATGCACGGTGCAGCAGTTGTCAGTATCGAACAATAACTTATTAGCCGAATTGGCAGATGCAGAACAAAGATCCGAGTCAGGAAGAGCACCCAATGAATATGACGCTGGCAAAGGCAGCAGCAATCTTATCACAAACCGAGGCCGTAACAGGAATGAACCAAGAAGAGGTCGAAGTTTGAGGCAACGCAGAGGTATGGTTACTAGGTCTCAGCAACGTAGTAACGTGGCGCAGCAGCGCGATAGAAGCGCTAATACACCATCAATTCTCGATTCATCTAGAGCAGAGAGTGTCGAAGAAATAGGTAGAGTAGTTCAAGCAGCAATGCAGTCTCAGCAACAGAAGCTTATGCAGGATTTGACTCGTTTCATACAATCACAGATATCGAATTTGCAGCTCGAACAGAATGCCCAATCCCCGAGTAGGAGAAGCATGAACAATGTAACACAGGGACAAGCTTTCGCAGTAGGTCAAACTCAGCCAGGGTCAGGATTGAATTTACCGAACAGGGAGCAAAACGAGAGATTAGGGAATCGACAATCTAGTCGAAACTCTGAGAGGTCGCACACTTCGGTGCAGCCGGAGAAGGTGCCCGGTATTATCCAGAGTTGGCACATCAAATTTGATGGAGCCAAAGATGGCTTGCAGACAGAGGATTTTCTGTACAGAGTACAAGCACTAGCCCAACAAAACTTGAACGGAGATCATCAGCTTCTTTGTGATCACCTACATCTGTTCTTTACCGGCAAAGCGAATGAGTGGTATTGGAAATTCCACCAAGCATGTACGAATTTTACATGGGCAGAGTTTTGCAGGAAATTTAGACAGAAATTTCGAGATGTGGATACAGACATGGACATATGGGAATCTATCAATAGTAGGCGTCAAGCAGACAGGGAACCATTCGAAGAGTACCAATTCCAAATAGAAAAGTTGGTTTCGCGCTTGAGTACTCGACTTTCAGAGCAGTCGTTAGTTGAACTGCTGATTCGACATGCGAAGCCATCGCTGAGGTACGAGTTGATGCATTTGCGCATAGATTCCTTAGTCACCTTAAGGGAAGAACAGTTTTGTAAGCAGAATAGACCGCAGCAAGGGAAGAACCAAGTCGGAACACGACCTTATATTGCTCAACTAGAACAGGAATCCGAGGATGTAGGTCGAGAAGATGTGTCAGCCCTACAGACTAATCAGATAAGATGTTGGAACTGCGATAAGATAGGCCATAGGTTCGACGAGTGTCTCGAAGTTCGCAGCATCTTCTGTTATGGATGCGGAGCCAAAAACACTTTTAAGCCGAACTGTCAGCACTGTAGACCATCGGAAAACCGACAAAGGGATGCGTCGGCCAAAATCCACGCGTCGCATCCGAAACATTAAAATCCAGTAGTGGTACGCAGACAGAACCGTGTGAAGTTTTAAATCTGCAAGAAGTACACCCAAACACAGCAAAAGTTAACCAACCGTATCATATACGTGAAGCACAGTACGCTGAAGCCAGACGAAGAATATTCGCAGACGTTTGCAGCAGTATTGACACTCGCAAACCCGGACGTTCAACACTAAGAGCACGATCATTTTGGAACAAGGTTCGAAAGAACCGGAAAAAGTTGATAGCAGCAGTTTTTATGAATTCCGATAACCGTTTATACACGGAAATCGATTTAGTGGGTAAGCGCTATGTGGCGTTACTCGATTCAGGAGCAACGATAAGCTGTATCGGAGGCAACGCTGCTAGAGACTTAGTTCAGAACCCAAATTTACGAAAATGTTCAGGTCGCATTAAAACCGCGAATAACTCCGAGTGCTCAGTCGTAGGCAGACTCGTGGCAGACATCAATTATCGAAATCGTACACATCCAGTCGAATTTTTTGTGATCCCAGGGCTGAAGCAAGATATATATCTGGGAGTTGATTTCTGGCGAGACTTCGGTCTATTGTCCAAAATAATGGAAGAGACCGGAAGTGTAGCTGAACTTGACGTAGGGCGAGACGAAGATCCGGACGATAGCCCGAAAACGCATGTCCTTTCGATCGAGCAACAGAAGAGGCTAGAGACTGTAATCTCTAAGCTTCCCTCCTACGAGTCAGAAGGATTAGGTCGAACTCAACTAATTGAACATTCCATAGACGTTGGTCAAGCGAAGCCGGTAAAACAGAGGCATTGGCCCATCTCACCAGCTAAGGAGAATCTTGTGTTTGCCGAAGTACAGAATATGATCATGAACGGAAAGGACTATGAATTACTAAGAAACATTAAGTCGTTACAGGATGATACTTTGTTGAAAACGCCTGATGTCATGCAGCTAGCACGTAATCAAGCACAGAAGAAAATTAAGGAAACGCATGAAAACAATGCAAAAGTTTATAATTTGCGCTCGCGTTCAGCATGTTTTAAAGTCGGTGACAATGTGTATGCCCGTAGTTTTGCGCAAAGCAATGCGGCTAAACAATTCAACAGTAAGCTGGCTCCAGTCTTTATGAAAGCGACAGTTACTAAGAAGCTTAGCCATATTTACTATGAATTAGAAAACGATGTCGGGAAATCCTTAGGGGTGTATCACCTGAAAGACATAAAGAGCTAGAACGATTCTTGTCTGACCTTTTTCAGTTAAACCCTCTTCGAGTAGGACTCTCGATGAGTTAACTGTGGTGTAGGAGTCAGAGGGTAAGGGCAGGGAAAACAAATAGGAAAATATAAATAAGTATAATCGTAAGTTTAAATGATAGAACCGACCCATCGAAACGCATATGCCGCGACTAGAGTGTAGGGTAGCGCCTTCCAGAACATGCCGTTTTTCTTCTACCTGCATTCGCAGCGCCAGCGAAATCGTACGATTTTTTGCTTATTTTTCCTTCCTCCAGTCCTTCGCTCGCGAGCATCGAGAGCGCGAGAGAGGATTTGGGAAAAGTCCCGTAGCTTTTGGCTCGTTTGCTATGCAAGGCACGCTGCGTGTAGAGAAATTTTGTGACGCTCGCTCACTTGAAATTGAAAACCAGAGCAAAGCACACGCATCGTAGATCATTTTTACTATAATAATTCCGGCACGTGGATTATACAGTTTCAATCGAATTAATAGTAAAGTGCCAGCAAGAGACCAGTGACAAAACTTAATAAGTGTTGTGCACGAGTGAGAACGGGTAAATATTAACTACGGAACGGCAGAGTTTATAGTGTAGTTAACCCTTTTGTTGTGCAGGGCTAGTTTGGCGCTAGGCGACGGCTCTTACGTCCTTCGCTAAGCGTGGCGTATCGCCGGCGTGGCAGCCACACGCGGCAAAAGTTGGCGATCAGCGAACAAGGCGGCGCGGTGCAACCGAGCGGCCATAACCTTACTCTTTGGAAGCCCTACGGCGGCAGCGACGTCGACGTGCAGCCCAACGCTGTGCGACCGAGCGGCCATAACCTAACTTTTCGGAGGCCCTACGGCGGCAGAGACGTCGACGTGCGGCCAACGCAGCACGTGCGCGTAACCCTACTTTTTGGGAACCTCTGCTTTGCCACGTCGGCTGCCAAGGAGCTATAGCGATCCGAGTGCGACCGCACTAAACCGGGAGCGAGAAATCTCCAAGAGTCAGACCAGAGGCGGCCTGTGTCTGAGTTCTCGGAGTAATGTAACCGGCCTCGTGCAGCCCCAACTGAGGCGATTCGGCTGTATGGACAGCGGCTAAGCATTACCTTTTCGAGCATAAGCCAGTAGGAACAGTGGAGGTGCAGCGAAGGTAGCTGAGCGGAGACTTGGCAGGAGCAGGCGCAGCCGGATAGAGAGCTCGCTTGAGCGGCAGGCATGTGACCTGTCGAAGAAGTTGGAGGCGCGTCGCGGTGAGCAGCGCGCTCCCGCTGGATGATTCCAGGACGTAAAGTTTTGAGATCGATTAAATTTAGAGTAATGCGTAACATTAGATAGAAAGTAACTGATATTGTTGTTGCTTTTCTGCCGTTTAGCGTAATATGTGAATGCGAACGCGAGCGTCCCATTTAAATATCGTTTCTGAACTTTCCAACTAACAGCCATCAGCACCTGCAACTTCGATGGGCCCAACAAACCAGCAGCGGAGGATCTGAGCGTAAGTCAGTATATCGAAATTGGCACCAAGGCCGCATATTTGATTTATTCTGTATTTATATATATATCGATCGTATGTATAACTTAAACGGGATCCTAAGCGAGCAGCACATTTACGCGTTTGTTTATATGAATTTCAATTAACGTAGAGATAAATATCTAGGGATTAGATAAATTAAGAAAATGATTAATAATTATAAGAGACAGAATTATGAATTATCCTGAAGTTTAACGAAATAATAATGGAGTAAAAACGTATATCTTTGTTCTATGTTAATACAGCAAGTGGATGTCGAATTACTTCAGAATGAGCTAAGATCGAAAAGATGAACTTAGTTAAGGGGTAACACTTAAATTATCAGAGTTTACCACGGCAGGGAGGGTAAAGACGTGGGGGCGGATGACACTTCAGCCACCCACAACGCGAGTGTTCCTCTCTTATACCTACTCTTTAGGGTCCGTCCGTACGTCCGATTAATTCAACCGTTGACCAATCATTTAGTTTACAGAATGTGCACTTAAACTTTTATTACAGTAGTGAAAGGGTGTGACTTATAATCGGTGAGGAAGGCCCACGCCATATCCGACGAGCTTTGAACCGAGCATAGCAAGAAGTGCACAAATACCGATCCGATTGTACACTGGAAAACCCACAGTATCTAGTGAGCACCTGCCTCTTGGCTACTACAGGTTCTATAAATTTGACCAACAGCTCTTCAATGTCGACGTGAACTTGGGCCCAACTTTACGCACAGATCATGGAGTGGATAATTAAAAGGTCGTGAGTACTAAATAAAACAACAACAAGAACAACAAATACCCATTATAAAAGTTCTATAAAATGCCGCTCTAGTGTCGTTTGAAATCTTGCTCTTGATCTATAATAATTTGAATTTTCTTTAATTGATATATAAATGCTTATTACTACTTCTTATTAAATATTAAATATTATGAATTAAACTATGGGTTAGGGAATAAATAGGAAAGAATAGAAGATAGATTAAGATTTGTTATTTGTAATTAAAATTAAATTTAGAATCAATGAAGATAAATTTGGAGAAATGGAATTACAAATGAAATAGAAATTTATTGAATATGAATGTTGAATAAATAATTATAATGGTTTGTCGAGTACTTGTGTCGGACATTTACTTTATTATGTGGTAGGGTTATTTGAACTCGGCTAAGGGACAATGAGGAATTTAAGCAACATTGTCATGGTAGGGAGGGTAAAGACTCATGGAATTATTAACACCTTAATTCCCAATACCTATCAGAATCCTTAGTTCAGCTTTAACGCGAGTCGGCGTGCATCCGTAGTATATTTATAGATTCAGTCTCCGATATTATTTCTCTAGTTCAGCTTGATTATGATTTATTGTTTTGAATAAGCCGCACTAATTAAATGTAGTAGCGTCGTACTATCCCTAGCTAAAAGAACCCCGACCTACGGCGAGCTAGACCCGAGCATAGCAAGAGTGCGCATCCCTAGCGAAGGAAGTACAAGGTCCTCTTTTATAGTAACTACCACCCTCTATAAAAAGGCCACATAATAAAAATATTTAAAACTACGTACACTACAAGTTTGAGGGGAGTGGATTTTGCATACCTGTCCGTAGAGCTTCGGCGTAGGAGATGCCCGTGGGGGCATTTAGCGGACCAAAACAAGATCTGGCTGCTTTGGCAAAAAATACATCTGGAGTAGTTTTTGAATTAAAATACACATTTTGTGTATTTTGTTGGCGTGTAGCTGTCGCTCTTCGCATGCGACTCTTCAGCTCCTTGTAGACCTCACAGCCTCTGTAGTTAGCTGTATGGTTTCCTCCGCAGTTTCCACATTTTTTCGTGTTGGGGTCTTCTTTGTTCGCAGGGCAGTGTGCGGAGTTGTGGAAGTCTCCACAGACTACGCAGACTGACCGAAGGGTGCAGTATGTCCTTGTATGACCATACTCCTGGCAATTCGTGCATTGCACAGGACCGTTGCGTTTGTGAGGTTCTTCCACGGTGATTCTTCGATGCAGTAGGAACTGCAACTTGTAGATCGGGTGAACTTCATTCTTCTTTAGGGCTTTACTGTCTGGCTCAAGTTCGACTTTGAAAAGAGGTTGCGGCTTTTTGTTTTTGTTGATAATGTTGCTAACATTCTTGGCAAAGAAACCCTTGCCTTTCAGGGCTTCTAGTATCTCGGAGGGGGCGACATCTGGTTCAATTCCTTTCAGCACTACTTGCAACCCCTTGCTGCTTTTTAGTTGGTAGGTGTAAAAGCTCTTTTTTGCTTCCTGCAGGTAATTAGACACAGCTCGAAAGTGTTCTTCTGTTTTGGTTTGAACTTTGGTTTCGCAGATGTTCCCTTTAATAATCGGAACAACATGAAAGTTTCCGTCCCCGACCACCGCAACAATTTTGTTGACCAGGGCGTTTGAACTTTTCTCCTTTAAATATATAGGTGGGGGCTTTGGCTGTTTTTGAGTCTCCTGCTCCAGCTCTGCTTCATTATTCTCACCAGCTGCTAGCGGAGAAAATTTGTTGGTGTTGTTTGGGTCGTAGCTTTTGGTGACACGGTTGATCTTAGGCTTGTTACCAACCGTGTTATGGGGGCTAAGCTTACGCTTAATTTGGATGTAGCGATCCATGCCAGTCTGTATGGCCGGAACCGCTTGTTGCTTATCGGAGCTCACGGTTTTTGTTACCATTGTATTTTGCGCTGCGGCCGTTGGCACCGATTTCGCAATATTGGTCGTTGGTTTAGTTGTTGCTGTTGCTTTTGATGCGTTTGCAGAAATTGCAGCTCTGCTTGTTGTTGGTCTTCCATCGAAGCCGCTGGTGGTGGGGTTTGGCATTGGGAGCTCCAAGATGTAGGAGCTGGAATAAGTAGGGCGGGAGAGCAAGAGCGCGCTCTCGTGCCGTCGGCGGTCAGTAGAGCCGGGTTGGGCTTGGTAGACGTTTTTTCTGCTTCGATATCGCGAGTTGAGAAATAAGAGAAAACACCGTTTCTTTGGTTTACAGAGGTTCTACGCTAATTCTTTTGATCGCCGCTCATTATTTTGAGCTTGTTACGCGTGGCACAATATAAATGAACTTTGCAGCTCAAAAACACGTCTCACGCACTAGTGTCCGTATGTCATACGCACTGTAGGGCTTGGCCTAGCTGACAGTACGTAGTTTAGAGTTCCGAATTTACTTTTTCACCATGAAAAAACACTTCGAGAATAAACCCCGCGTAGCGGTCGTCCGTAAGCACGTCTGCACTCGATGAAGGTCGAATGCGAAATGAACAAATTTACAATTGAGTATGCAAATGTATTAGCCTTGTAAAAACTAATATAAATACAAACTCTGAAGTGGATACAGGCATTATTAGGTGAGTTGTGAACTTTTTGTTTACAAATTTACAATTGAGTATGCAAATGTATTAGCCTTGTAAAAACTAATATAAATACAAATTCTGAAGTGGATACAGGCATTATTAGCTGCGCTGTGAACTTTTTGTTTACAAATTTACAATTGAGTATGCCGTGTAAAAACTAATATAAATACAAATTCGGAAGTCGATACAGGCATTATTAGCTGAGCTGTGAACTTTTTGTTTACAAATTTACAATTGAGTATGCAAATGTATTAGCCGTGTAAAAACGAATATAAATACAAATTCTGCCGTGGATACATGCATTATTAGCGGAGTTGTGAACTTTTTGTTTACAAATTTACAATTGAGTATGCAAATGTATTAGCCATGTAAAAACTAATATAAATACAAATTCTGAAGTGGATACAGGCATTATTAGCTGAGTTGTGAACTTTTTGTTTACAAATTTACAATTGAGTATGCAAATGTATTAGCCTTGTAAAAACTAATATAAATACAAATTCTGCCGTGGATACATTCATTATTAGCGGATTTGTGAACTTTTTGTTTACAAATTTACAATTGAGTATGCAAATGTATTAGCCATGTAAAAACTAATATAAATACTAAATTCTGAAGTGGATACAGGCATTATTAGCTGAGTTGTGAACTTTTTGTTTACAAATTTACAATTGAGTATGCAAATGTATTAGCCTTGTAAAAACTAATATAAATACAAATTCTGAAGTGGATACAGGCATTATTAGCTGAGCTGTGAACTTTTTGTTTAAAAATTTACAATTGAGTATGCAAATGTATTAGCCTTGTAAAAACTAATATAAGTACAAATTCTGCCATGGATACATGCATTATTACCTGAGTTGTGAACTTTTTGTTTACAAATTTCATTATTAGCTGAGCTGTGAACTTTTTGTTTACAAATTTACAATTGAGTATGCAAATGTATTAGCCTTGTAAAAACTAATATAAATACAAATTCTGCCGTGGATACATGCATTATTAGCGGAGTTGTGAACTTTTTGTTTACAAATTCACAATTGAGTATGCAAATGTATTAGCCGTGTAAAAACTATACACATTCCTAAGTGGATACATGCATTATTAGCTGAGTTGTGAACTTTTTGTTTACAAATTTCATTATTAGCTGAGATGTGAACTTTTTGTTTACAAATTTACAATTTAGTATGCAAATGTAATAGACGTGTAAAAACTATTATAAATACAAATTCTAAAGTGGATACATGCATTATTAGCTGAGATTTGAACTTTTTGTTTTCAAATTTACAATTGAGTATGCAAATGTATTAGCCGTGTAAAAACTGTTCTAAATACAAATTCTGAAGTGGATACAGGCATTATTAGCTGAGTTGTGAACTTTTTGTTTACAAATTTTATTTATTTATTTATTTATTTATTTATTTATTTATCTAAAGCTAACAAATAGTATTAAACTAAGAGCTAACAATTGGTAAAGAGCCATAGCATCTAAGGCCTTCGGCTCGCGGTTTGTGTTGGTTTAGTTGTATTTACATTAATTACATTGATACAATGAATAGATATTTACAAAAGGATAACATAAACATACATACATAGGTGGAATCATACATAATTTATATTTACAGCGGCTTCATATTTTGTAGGTAATTTTACAGTTGTCTAGGAACTTTAGGATGTTTTTGGAGTTTTCATTTGAGGGGTTGGCTATTGTGGAGATAGGGTCAGGGTTGTGGAGGAGTAAGGAACGTTGCGTGGTAATGGCAGGGCAAGTGCAAATGATATGTCGAAGATTTACTTCGGCATTGTTGCACATTGGACACAGGTTGTTTTTTGTTTTGTCAATATAGTGAGCGTTTGTTAAGTATGTGTGTCCAAGTCTGAGTCGGGTGATGATGATTTGCTCTCTTCTGTTTAGGGAAGAGTTTCTTAAGGGCTGGTTTGTTGTTGATAATCTGCTGATTTCTTGGTACCAGTCAGACGTGCGTAGTTGTGATTGTTTTTCAAGAAGTGATATTTTTAAGAAATGAGATATATCGTTTGAATTATAGTTAGCGGTGTACGTTAAGGGGGATTTGGTGGCAAGTTTAGCTGCTTTATCAGCGCTTTCATTGCCCACTATTCCCATGTGACTAGGGATCCAGATGAGTTTTATTTTCGGAAAGTGTTGGGTGATCATGTTTCTAATGGAGGCCGGGTAGTGAGCGTGGTTGTTTTGGTTGGTGATAGCGGAAACTGCTGATAGGGAGTCGGTGCAAATGGCATATTTGCCTGGCAATTTGATGTAAATTTGCATGGCTTCCTGGATCGCTATTATCTCGCTCGAAAGTACTGAGGAGTAAATAGGTAGGAGTCCGATTTTAATTGTTTCGCTTTCACTTGTAATGCTGTAGGTTGTTATGCCGGAGGATTTGGAACCGTCCGTATAGATAGAGGTGTGGTTAGGGTAGGAGAGTTTCAGGGAGTGGAAGAGCTGTTGGAATACAATTGGGGCTGTTGTGTTTTTATTAAATTTTGAGAGGGAGGTGTCTGTTGCTTTGAGGACATTGGACATGTTGAATTTCTTACAGGTATTTTTCTTTATTGGGAGGTAAGGGATGGAGTTGGCTTTACATATCTTTACTATTTCGTCTATTGTGCTGGGGTATCTGTAGGTCTTTTTTGTTGGTTTGGTAAGGGTTTTTAATGGTGTGTCTTTGGCCTGGATTAAGTTTTTGGAGAGTTTGCCGATGAGGAAGTCTCTTTTGTGCTCGATTGTATTAATGCCGGCTTCTGACAGTAGGTTGTTTATGGGTGTGGAGCGGAATGCCCCCAATGCCGATCTAGTTGCTGCGTTTAGTGGGGTTTTTAGGCGATTGAGTTGGGATTTGGGTGTGCGTCCATATATAGGAAGGCAGAAGTCTATTTTTGAAACAATAATTGATTTGACAATTTGGATTAGTGTTGTTGTGTCTGTGTTGTATTTGAGAGAGGAAAGGTGTTTAATTATCCCTAGAGGTTTGGCAAGTTCTGATTTTAGTTTGTTGATGTGGGAGTTCCAGTTGTATCTATTGTTTATTGTAAGTCCTAAAATTTTAAGAGTGTTAGTGATTGGGATTTGTGAGTCACCTGAGATTATTTTGGCTTTGCAATTGTGTTTGCGGCAGATATGTATTATTTGGCATTTTTCCTTTGAAAGGACTGAACCGGATTTTGAGCACCATTCATCAATTTGGTTAAAGGTGGTTGAAAGGTTGGTTGTGGGATTTTTATGTTTATTGTGTTGGATGATGAGGTGGAAGTCGTCAGCATAAGCACATAATTTAATATCTTTTGAGATTGAAATTATGTTAGATAATGAATTGTATGCTATCAGGAAGAGAATTACTGAGATCGGTGAGCCTTGTGGTATGCCATTGTTTAGGGGGAATGTATCTGAGAGGAATTTTCCAGATTTAGCTATGATTTTCCTATTTGACATAAAGTGTTTTATGTAGTTTATGGTTTTTTGTCCTATTTTCCAGTTGTATAGTTGGTGGATGATGGTGTGGATGCCTATTCTATCAAATGCTTTGGTGAAATCCAGCGATATGATTGAGAGGTGCTTTTTTAAGGCAATGGATCTGTAGGCTAGGTGGTCTACGTAGAGTAGACAATCTAGTACAGATTTGCCTCTTTTGAAGCCGAATTGGCTGTTGTGTATGAGATCGTTATTTAAAACGAACCACCACAATCTTTTAGCCATAATTTTGTCCAGAACTTTAGCTAGGCATGGATTTAATGAGATGGGCCTGTACGATGTTACATCCGTTTTGGGTTTTTGCGGCTTAGCTATGGGTAGGACGAGACTAAGTTTAAATGATTGTGGGATGTGGGTGGAGAGGATGATGTTGAAGTGGTTGATTATTCTATATTTAACACGATAATAACGATAGGTAGGTTTTTAATCATTGGGTAGGAAATTCGGTCGAAACCTGGCGTGTTACCTCTTAAGGAGTTTAGAGCGGCTGAGAATTCTGTAAGGGTTATGTCCTTTTCAATTTCTATGGCTGTCTTAGAGGGCTGGTATGTGATGTTGGTATTCAGGCTGTGTTTGTTAAGTTGGAATTGGGAGGAGAAATTATTGTCTTCGGCTTGATCTGACCAAGTTTGAGCAAAGGCATTTGCGATTTCAGTTTGGTTAGTTGTTTCGATGGGGTTGCAAATGCAGTGAATGTGTTTTTGCGGATGAAGGCCGCAAAGTCTTTTTATGTTGGCCCACGTTTTCGTAGGGTCGGAAAATTGGTTAATGTTTGTTGTGAATTTGAGAATGGAAGCTTTTTTTGCTTCCCTAACTGCTCTTTTAAGTTTAGCGTTGGCTTTTTTGTATTCAATGTTGTTGTGATTGTTTATGTCCCTTTTTAATTTGTTCCATTTTTTGGATTTGTCCTTTTGAGAAGTGTTAACTCTTTGTTCCACCAGGGAACAGTTCGATTGAGGGAAAAGGTGGAGTTTTGAGGAATGGAAAAGTGGGCACTTTCGATAATAATTTTTTTTATAAGGGCAGCTTCGCGATTGACGTTTGAGCTTGGTTTAAATTGAGGTGAATTATTGAGGTCGGAGGCTATTTTTCTGAATAGGTCCCAGTCTGCGGATTGGAGTTTGAATAAGGGTTTTGACATAAAGATAGGAGAAGTTTGGTCGTTAAACATGGATATTAGTATAGGGAAGTGATCGCTGCCATATAGGTCATCTAGCACTTTCCATTGGATTTCAGGGGCTATGTACGCTGAGGCAAAAGATAAATCTATGTGTGTGAAGGTCTTATGGGTGGAAAAATGAGTAGGGGATTTGTCGTTGAGGAGAATGTAGTCAGATTTGTCTATGTATTCGGCTATAATTTTACCTCTACTGTTTTGTTTTGGTGAACCCCAGTACGGGTGCCAACTGTTAAAGTCACCCAGCACTAGCGTGTGGGCATTTTGCGGGTCAAGGATGTTTTCTAGATTTTTAGAATTAAATGTTTTGGTGGGAGATATGTAGGCAGATATTATAGTGAATTTGATTTTGGAGTGTATGTTAACTCCGACTGCGTCGAAGTCTGCGTTCAGTGGAATTTGGTTTTGGGTAATGGAATTATGGATGAGGAGGGCAGCGCCGCCAAAGCTATTGCTGTTGTTGACGCTGGTGTAAAGTGTGTAGTTAATTGGGGTGGGGAGTGAGAAGAGGTTTGATAAATGGGTTTCTTGTAGGGCTATAATGTGTGGGTTTTGAGCTTTAATTAACATTTGTAGTTCAGTATAATTATTTCTATAGCCGTGTATGTTCCATTGTATAACTTTTAGCATATTGATTTGATTAAAATAAAGGTGTACTTATAGATAAGGATAAATGGTAATAGTATGTGGTATCTAATTGATTTATTGATCTGGACTTATAGCGGATATGGATTTAAGTTTTGCTCTAGTCAATATTGAGCTCTGTTCAGTTTTCAATAGTCGTTTGGTTTTATTTGATGTGTTTAGGGGGAGGATTTTTGTTAATTTCTTTTTGGTGGGGTCGGGCTGGGAGGTGCTGGGTGTTTCCAATTCTGTTGACATGGGTTCGTCTGAGCTGAGGTTCGTTGCGGTAGGTAGGTCGAATTCGTTTGGTGTGTAGCTTACTGTTTTTCTGCTAGTTGATGGTTGTGCTTGGATTGCGTTTGGTGTGTTGGATTAGGTGCTGAAGAGTATAAAGAGCCATCGTGGTGTCGTTTGTTGTAGATGGACCAGGCTGACCTGGTATCGACTTTCTCTAGCGTCTTGATTGCCTGGACTTCCTTGTTGGACAAGAAAATGGGGCATGCTCTGTTGCGGGCGTGGTGGTTAGTCTCGGGAAGCTTTTTAGTGGTGCAGTTAATGCAGTTAGGGGCGTTTTGGCATATTTCTGCGTTGGCGTAATTTACGTGGGCTGGGAGTCCACAGTTTGCACAGGTTGGAGGGTTCTTGCAGAACTTAGCGGTATGACCGAAGTGGAGGCAGTTGTTGCAGCGCATTGGGGGTGGAATGTAAGGTCGTACCTGAACTTTCTCGTATCCAATGTATAGTGATTCTGGTAGGTTGGTTAGTTTGAAAGTAATTTTGATAAGTCCGGTTTCATTTTGTTGTGATTTGGCGAATGGTTGTCCAGGGATATATTTGTAGATTTTTTCTACGGCTTCAACCTTTTGCGATTTGAGATTTTCCAATATTTCTTGCTCATCAATTCCTCTTAAGTCGTTTGAATAAATTATTCCTCTAGTAGAGTTAAGGCTTCGGTGTTCAGTAATTTTGATGGGTATGATGTGGGATGGTATATTTGCAGGCATGGTCTCTAGTTTCATTAGTTTTTCGGCTTGTAGTTTGTTTTTGGTTTTAATAAGTACAAATTTACAAATTTACAATTGAGTATGCAAATGTATTAGCCTTGTAAAAACTAATATAAATACAAATTCTGCCGTGGATACATGCATTATTAGCGGAGTTGTGAACTTTTTGTTTACAAATTTACAATTGAGTATGCAAATGTATTAGCCATGTAAAAACTAATATAAATACAAATTCTGAAGTGGATACAGGCATTATTAGCTGAGTTGTGAACTTTTTGTTTACAAATTTACAATTGAGTATGCAAATGTATTAGCCTTCTAAAAACTAATCTAAATACAAATTCTGCCGTGGATACATGCATTATTAGCTGAGTTGTGAACTTTTTGTTTACAAATTTACAATTGAGTATGCAAATGTATTAGCCTTATAAAAACTAATATAAGTACAAATTCTGCCGTGGATACATGCATTATTACCTGAGTTGTGAACTTTTTGTTTACAAATTTCATTATTAGCTGAGATGTGAACTTTTTGTTTACAAATTTACAATTGAGTATGCAAATGTATTAGCCATGTAAAAACTAATATAAATACAAATTCTGAAGTGGATACAGGCATTATTAGCTGAGTTGTGAACTTTTTGTTTACAAATTTACAATTGAGTATGCAAATGTATTAGCCTTGTAAAAACTAATATAAATACAAATTCTGCCGTGGATACATGCATTATTAGCGGAGTTGTGAACTTTTTGTTTACAAATTCACAATTGAGTATGCAAATGTATTAGCCGTGTAAAAACTATACACATTCTTAAGTGGATACATGCATTATTAGCTGAGTTGTGAACTTTTTGTTTACAAATTTCATTATTAGCTGAGATGTGAACTTTTTGTTTACAAATTTACAATTTAGTATGCAAATGTATTAGCCGTGTAAAAACTATTATAAATACAAATTCTAAAGTGGATACATGCATTATTAGCTGAGATGTGAACTTTTTGTTTTCAAATTTACAATTGAGTATGCAAATGTATTAGCCATGTAAAAACTAATATAAATACAAATTCTGAAGTGGATACAGGCATTATTAGCTGAGTTGTGAACTTTTTGTTTACAAATTTACAATTGAGTATGCAAATGTATTAGCCATGTAAAAACTAAAATAAATACAAATTCTGAAGTGGATACAGGCATTATTAGCTGAGTTGTGAACTTTTTGTTTACAAATTTACAATTGAGTATGCAAATGTATTAGCCTTGTAAAAACTAATATAAATACAAATTCTGCCGTGGATACATGCATTATTAGCGGAGTTGTGAACTTTTTGTTTACAAATTTACAATTGAGTATGCAAATGTATTAGCCATGTAAAAACTAATATAAA
Source organism: Drosophila kikkawai (assembly GCF_030179895.1). NCBI lineage: Eukaryota > Metazoa > Arthropoda > Insecta > Diptera > Drosophilidae > Drosophila > Drosophila kikkawai. The sequence goes on from NW_027222515.1 coordinate 91,289, forward strand.
TACAAATTCTGAAGTGGATACAGGCATTATTAGCTGAGTTGTGAACTTTTTGTTTACAAATTTACAATTGAGTATGCAAATGTATTAGCCTTGTAAAAACTAATATAAATACAAATTCTGAAGTGGATACAGGCATTATTAGCTGAGTTGTGAACTTTTTGTTTACAAATTTACAATTGAGTATGCAAATGTATTAGCCTTGTAAAAACTAATATAAATACAAATTCTGCCGTGGATACATGCATTATTAGCGGAGTTGTGAACTTTTTGTTTACAAATTTACAATTGAGTATGCAAATGTATTAGCCATGTAAAAACTAATATAAATACAAATTCTGAAGTGGATACAGGCATTATTAGCTGAGTTGTGAACTTTTTGTTTACAAATTTACAATTGAGTATGCAAATGTATTAGCCATGTAAAAACTAATATAAGTACAAATTCTACCATGGATACATGCATTATTAGCTGAGTTGTGAACTTTTTGTTTACAAATTTACAATTGAGTATGCAAATGTATTAGCCATGTAAAAACTAATATAAATACTAAATTCTGAAGTGGATACAGGCATTATTAGCTGAGTTGTGAACTTTTTGTTTACAAATTTACAATTGAGTATGCAAATGTATTAGGCTTGTAAAAACTAATATAAATACAAATTCTGAAGTGGATACAGGCATTATTAGCTGAGTTGTGAACTTTTTGTTTACAAATTTACAATTGAGTATGCAAATGTATTAGCCTTGTAAAAACTAATATAAATACAAATTCTGAAGTGGATACAGGCATTATTAGCTGCGCTGTGAACTTTTTGTTTACAAATTTACAATTGAGTATGCCGTGTAAAAACTAATATAAATACAAATTCGGAAGTCGATACAGGCATTATTAGCTGAGCTGTGAACTTTTTGTTTACAAATTTACAATTGAGTATGCAAATGTATTAGCCTTGTAAAAACTAATATAAATACAAATTCTGAAGTGGATACAGGCATTATTAGCGGAGTTGTGAACTTTTTGTTTACAAATTTACAATTGAGTATGCAAATGTATTAGCCATGTAAAAACTAATATAAATACAAATTCTGAAGTGGATACAGGCATTATTAGCTGAGTTGTGAACTTTTTGTTTACAAATTTACAATTGAGTATGCAAATGTATTAGCCTTGTAAAAACTAATATAAATACAAATTCTGCCGTGGATACATTCATTATTAGCGGAGTTGTGAACTTTTTGTTTACAAATTTACAATTGAGTATGCAAATGTATTAGCCATGTAAAAACTAATATAAATACTAAATTCTGAAGTGGATACAGGCATTATTAGCTGAGTTGTGAACTTTTTGTTTACAAAATTTACAATTGAGTATGCAAATGTATTAGCCTTATAAAAACTAATATAAGTACAAATTCTGCCGTGGATACATGCATTATTACCTGAGTTGTGAACTTTTTGTTTACAAATTTCATTATGTTCACGCCAGAAAGGCGCTCAATTTCGGGAGGCAGTGTGATCCCGAACGCTCTCCTTTTCTCTCCCTCTTCCTCCGGACTTCCAGTCCTAGAGCTTCCAATCCGCTCTCCCTAGCTTTAGTTTCTTTTGTATTGACCAGTACCAATTTACCTACGACTAAATAAACATCCCGACGCACGTCGCGTAAAACCCCGACAAGTTCTACGTGTTATTATTTATCCGAGTGCATTTCAGCTTAAAGCCGCCCCCCTCCAACATTTGGTCCATCAGAGCCGGATTTTTCGTCGCATCTACCAGCAGCTCCGGTGGCTTTAAAACCGCACAAGATAAGTTCAAATATATTATTGCTGCCGGTCATACAGTTAGGTTTTGCGAAGCTCAATTCGTCTTAATCTCTCTGTATGATTATTGTCTAAATCCAAGTCCGATTAATCCGACACTACGGCAGCATAAGAAGTTCCAATTCCAAATCCAAATACATTTTTCAATATCTGTGCCGAAATCCAAATTGTGTGTGTAAATAAATGCAATAGCCACAGTGAGAATTTATTTCCAATAGTTCTCAATTCCTCTTCAATAACTGTGTTTCCGCTAGCATTTATTTACATTTACATACATATTCAATACAGTCCACTCCACAAGACTACAATCGCTGTCAACATTGACATTTTCCCATATTCGAGAAATTATATCCAAATAATTTCTATACGAGATCTACGGGTTCCAAAAGTCATAAAGAGTTTGTTTAAATCAATGCCTAAGCCACAGTAGAACTTTCCAATTTCGAATTATTCTTAATTCCTTCTCGTTTACTAGCATTTTTTTACATTACATACATACTACAAATACAGTCCACTTCACTCCGAAACTTATATTTACAAATTTATTTAATAACTGTCCGCAGCTACTAAAATTACAAATTTATTTAATTCGTACATATATTGTTGTTTTTTACTCCCTCGCTCTATTCTGAGCTGCAATACGTATTTACATACATACTGTAGTAGCCAGCCAGCTAGTCGGTTCCCCCTTGTCTTTCTATGTCAGCCAGACTAGGTTCGTCGGTTGCCCGTCAGGGCTCCCTGGCCTGTGTTCACCGGGTTAAGGGTAACCTAGTGTATAAGGAGATTCGGTTTCGTGCACTTCTAGCATTGCTCTTTGCTAAGCTCGTCGGATTGTCGTGGGTTTTCCTCATCTTCCTTATATACACACTGCACTACGCAAAGAAAAGTTTTAAGTGCACTAACTGTAATCTACAGTTCAAAACAACAAAGGATATATTCGGATTCTGGAATGCGCGGACGGACCAGTAAGCTAATCAAGAGAACACCAGGAGTAGGGGTGGCTAGCTGTTATTCGCCATCCCTTTCTGTACCCTCCCTGCCATGATAACTCGAGAGATTATGTTTGCGGTTATCCCTTAATCAAAGTTTATTATTATATTATAATTCTAATTCACATTGCGGCAGCATCAAGATCGATCCACGAAAACTAATTCAAATTACTCCAACATATTGGAAAAAGAATCAATCAATCAAAACAAAGTATCGCATAAATTCAATCATATTGGCCTAATGCCCAAAACAATAACAAAGCGTTATCCAATCGCATCTTCTTATCATCTACAAAATCTTATTCGCTCCAAAAATTCTTATCGCTGCTTACGGTGTATTTACTCCTAATCATAATGCTACGAAAATTTACTTTAATTGAATTGTAAAAAAAAAAAATATGTAAATATCAATCGACTAATTATATAGCGTTTCGTTATTTAAATGCACACACAAAAATGTAATATATTTTTTAAAGTCAGAAATCAATATGTTTTTTTTTTTTTTTTTTTTTATAAGGAGAGATCTCACTTACTCACAAATCCGGTTGAAGCAGGTTCGGTGGGCCCATCGAAGACGCTGTGCTAGATTTAATCAAGAAATGTTGTTAACTTCTGACAAATATTATTTTTGTGTTGCTCAAACGGCCCTAAATTTACATTACTTGAATACAAACAGTATTATTATCAAAAAATTAGATCTACAATTTCAGCACATTGGCTCTGAATCCCTAAACAAAGAAAATTATCTGCAGCACACGTCAACGTTGATTGGCTGCAGCTCTGCACATGGCGATGCCTCCTTGCGGCATTCTCCTCCAGATCTCCTGTTCGATTCGCCGCATACGAAGGGTTTGGCGTCTTCGCATGCCAGACGAGAGGTCTGTTCTCCTTATTTCATCCCGCTCTGGGATATGGTGCCGCACGTGGCACGTGCGCGTAAAGTGCAGGCTAGCGTCGCCTCACATTCGTCTCCTCCTTCTAGTTACGGCAGCAAAACCAACGGTCAACCGATCGTCGTTGCTTCTGCAGGAGCTCGTAGCTCCTTCTCCTCCTCCTCGCGTTCCTTAGGGTAGCCTAACCCGCATGGGTACTCCGACACCACGCCTGGGATGGATTGGCTGATTGGGAACGGCAGGTCGGATTAAGGTTAAATCCGAACCTTCATGTGGCACACGGTGTCGCGGCCGAAGTGTCGCTCAAAATTTGAGGTTAAGGCCGATGGGGGTTGGGCGTGCTCGCTCGCAGGTCGATTCCAACCTCAAACGTGGCAGTCAGCGCGTGGCACGTCCAAAAGAGTACGGCGGTTGTCGCACTGATCTCGGCCAGCGGCCTCCAAAACGGTCTACCAGCCGGCGTAATGCTGCCGCTCTGGCGCTGAAGTTGCCGGCCGACGTATCTTCCGTCTCTTTCCTACACAAAAATATGCACTTAAACACTGCCTTTCATTTGCACTTTTCACGGAAATATTTACCCCTTGTGCTGGGTTCGTTTCTCCGAAACTCCTTCTGCACTGGTGAACTCCTTTTCCTTGGCCAGAAAACACTTTAAAATTTTCGGCCACGCGGTTGAAAATTTTCCACTATTATTACAACGATCAGCAGCGGTTTGCATGCGAACGTTATTAGTGCCAAAAATGAAATGAGCGAGAACTCTGACTCGAGAAGTTAGCTGTACGCAATTGCAGCGTTGCCAAACTTCACCTAACGGAGTGCTTCCAGTCGCTCTTCGCCTTTTCTGTCTTCACACGCATTCGGTGCACACGAGAAAGGGTTAGCGCTATGCCGGTAGGCTGTATGCGAGAGCAGGCCAGATAAACTTCTATCGACGCCCTCCGCTATACTCTACGTTTTGCTTGTGGGCATATGCGAATTCAAATGTGATTTGCATTTTCGCAATGTTCACAAATTAATTTCCGTATTTCTCATATATTTTATTTTCGGTTTGCGACTGGCCACCACACCACAGTTAACTTTGCAAGAGGTTTAACTCGCAGAAGGGTTAACTGACAAAAACAAAGGTCAGTTGCAAATTCCTTATCTGTGTCATGTTCTGATATCTTTCAGGTGATATACGCCCAAGGACTTGTTCGATTGGTTAGCTAGTTCGTAATACGTCGGGCTGATTTTCTTCGTTATTGATGCTTTGACGAAAACGGGTGCTAGCTTGCTACTGAACTTCTTGCCAGCATTGCTTTGAGCAAAACTGCGAGCGAATACGGTGTCTCCCACTTTCAAATGCACGACTCGACTACGCAAATTGTATACCCTAGCATTTGCTGCATGTGATTCCGAAATCTTCTTTCTAGCTTGCTGTCTCGCTACCTGTAACATGTCGGCTGTTTTTATAGCTACATCGTCAGATAATGAATTCAGATTTCGAAGCAACTCATAATCCTGTCCATTGGCTATCATGTTCTGTCCAAAACAAAGAAAATACGGGGAAAACCCTGTACTCCTATGAATACTTGATCTTAGTGATGCACTTATCGCATCGATATTTAAGTCCCAATTCGTGTGGTCCGATCCGATATAAGCTCTGATCGCGGCTAGGATCGACCTATTTACACGCTCGCTTGCATTCGCTTGCGGTGAATAAATTGCTGTACATATCTGTTTAATTCCGAACTTGGTTAGAAACGCTCTGAAATGACCCGATTTAAATTGTGATCCGTTATCGGTCAGTATCGATTCTGGAGTACCGAAGGTGTAAAATACGTGTTTCTCGAGATACTCACAAATCCTTTCAGATGTAAACTTCCGAAGCGGCTGCAAGAAATGGAATTTAGTGCAGTGATCAACTACAATTAAAAGTCCTATGTTCCCTTTCTTTGACCTTGGATATGGACCGAGAAGATCCATGTATAGTCGCTGAAATGGACGATCAGATGTAACGGGTTTACCCATAGGTGGTCTAAGAACTTTGTTAGGGCTCTTTGTTGATTTACAAACGCTACAATCTGAGACATAATTACGAATTTGAGTAACCATTCCTGGCCAGAATAGATGACGTCTGATCTTTTCGATCATCTTGTTCATGCCGATGTGAGCAGCATCGGGTGAATCATGTGCTCGCGCTAGTACTTGGTCGATGAGGTTTATTGGAATCCAAAGCTTCCACGACTCGTCTTGCAACACTTCTCCCTTAGCTGGTTCAGTTCTCTTATACACAAATTTGTCCACGACCCTGAGATCAGGAAGACGTGACTGGTTGTCCTGAATCCTTTTTCTCAGTTCGACGTACTGTTCTGAATTGAAATCAACCGAATTCAAGTCGATAATTGGTCCAAGATCTGTTATGCTCGACACTTCTGCCTCTTCGCGTCGCGAAAGCGCGTCCGCTACGACATTTTCAGATCCCTTTCGATGTTTAATCGTAAACGAAAATCCTTGCAGACGAATGGCCCATCTGGCTAGACGTCCTGATAAATCCTTCTGTCGCATTAGCCATTGAAGTGAAGCATGATCGGTAATCACACAGAACTCTTGACCTTCAATGTATGCTCTGAACTTATTGATGCCCTTGATTACAGCTAAGCACTCTAACTCGGTAACCGAATAATTTCGCTGTGCTTTAGACAGTTTTTCAGACATATATGCTATCGGTAGTTCGACTCCCTCCTCGTTTTCTTGAACTAAGACACACCCGAGACCATATAAACTTGCATCGCAAAGCAGTATAAACGGCTTCTTGAAATCTGGTGTTCTCAAAACTGGAGATGAGATTAACTTGGACTTGAGTTGAACAAATGCGTCCTCTGCTTCTTGAGTCCATGTAAGAACTTTGTTCTTCTTAAGCAAATCTGTCAGTGGTACGGCTATTGCGGCATAGTTGTCCACAAAACGTCGGTACCAACCGGCTAACCCTAGAAATCTGCGCAACTGTTTGACCGTAGTGGGTACAGGAAAATTTTCGATCGCGCTTACTTTCTCTGGATCGACTTTCAGCTCACCATCACCAATGACAAAGCCTAAATATCTGATTTGGGTCATGCAGAACTTTGACTTGGCTATGTTTATCGTTAGATTCGCGTCACGGAGATAACCTGCTATTTCCTCTAACAGTTTCATATGGGATTCGAAATCGTCAGAAAGCACCAAAAGATCGTCTAAGTAGACAAATACTCTCGTACGCAATTTCGCTGGGATAGCCAAATCCATCAATCTACACAAAGTTTGGGCCGCATTACAGAGACCAAAAGGCATAACCTTATATTGGTATAACGGCCGGTTCGGTATCGTAAATGCCGTATATTGTCTGGACTTCTCCTCGAGAGGTATTTGCCAAAACGCGTGTTTCATATCAAGGCCTGTGATGAAGCGTGCAGGAGGTAAACGACTAAGTATACCGTCTATGTGCGGTAGTGGATATGCATCCTTAACAGTCAGCTTATTCACTTCCCTAGAATCTAGACATAAGCGAACTTTAGGTCCTTTCCTCACGAGAACACAGTTGCTGCTCGATGGACTTTTGGATTCTTCTATTACGCCTAGCGCTAGCATGTTCTCTAATTCGGAAAACATGAGATTTTCTTTTGCTGGCGATATTGGCCAATGACGCTGCTTAACTGGTTTCGCCTCTGCTACATCAATACAATGTTCCATCAAATGTGTTCGACCAAGACCATTCTTTTCGTAAGAAGGCAATTTGTCGATAACTGAGTCTAGTCTTACTTTTTGTTGTGCTGACAGCACGTGAATATCCGGATTCTCCGTAGCTTCGTCTTCTCGACCTATGTCTAACTCTGCTATAGAGATTTTATCATCCATAATCTTACTGAGCAATCCAAAATCGCGCCAGAAGTCTATGCCAAGATAAACATCTTGATCAAGCTCCGGAATTACAAAAAACTGTATCGGCTTCTTAACTCCCCGATAGACAATTTCTAACTCGAGTCTTCCAACTACTGTACTTTTCGAGTTGTTTGCTGTTCGAATTCTGCCTGAGCATTTACGCATTCTAGGATGGTGTTCTAGCTCCTTGGCTGCTGTTCCACCGATGCAACTTATGGATGCACCTGAATCCAACAAAGCTAGGTATTTATGCTCGTCAATGTTGATATCTGTATAAACACGATTATCAGACTTCATAAAGATTGCGGAAATTAGTTTCTGGCGACTGCCTCGAACTGCTTTCCAAAAACTTCGCAGACGCTTGGTTGAACGTCTTGTTTTGCAAACGCAGGAGCAAGAACTGACTTCTCCGAAGATTCGCTGTCTTGCGGCTGCGTAATTCGCTACTCTGACATGAAATGGCTGGTAGTGATTGACATTAATCGGTTTAGGTTCGTCCGGTTTGTTATTTGACTCGTCTGGGTTTATTATTACTAATGGTTCTGTCTGTGTACCACTATCAGAATTTACTGTCTCGGATGCGACGTGTGGCAAGATTTGACCGGCGCATCCATCGGATAGTTTTCCGAAGGGTTGCATTTTTGACACCTGGGCTTGAACGTATTCTTTGCTCCGCACCCGTAGCAAAAGATGGTGCGAACTTCAAGACAATCATCAAAACGATGTCCAAGTTTGTCGCAATTCCAACACTTAAGTTGCTTTCGCTGTATAGCCGCAACTTCAGCTGTTTCACTATCATCAAACTCTTCTTCTATTTGAGACACAAAAGATCGTTGCTGAAAACCACCTCTGACTGATTGAGCTTTCATTTGCCTACAAAATTGTTCGTGCGTACGGACTTCCTCCCTGAGATGAGCTAACGTGTCTATACGCAAATGCATAAGTTCATATCGTAGTGAAGGTTTCGCTTGTCGAATAAGAAGCCTCACTAACGATTCTTCTGAGATCGGCGTGCTCAAGCGAGACACAAGTTTCTCTACTTGGAATTGGTAGTCTTCAAAAGGTTCTTTTTCAGCTTGACGCCTACTGTTTATGAACTCCCAAATGTCCATGTCCGAGTCACTCTCCTTGAACTTATTCCGAAATTCTCTGCAAAATAGAATCCAGTTAAACTGAGGAAACGAACGGTGGAATTTCCAGTACCATTCGCTCGCTTTGCCAGCGAAAAATAAATGGAGATGGTCACATAGAAGCTGACGATTACCATTTAAATTTTGCTGTGCTAGTGCCTGTATGCGATAAAGGAACTCTTCTGTCTGTAACCCGTCCTTTAATCCATCAAACTTGATGTGCCAACTCTGAATGATGCTCGGCACCTTTTCTGGCTGAACTGTACAACCCGATCTATCGACGCGCTGAGTGTTTAGATGAATATCATGGTAAACCGTTTCTGCTGAATGAGCTTCCCTTGGTTGATCTCGTCTCTCGTTCATTCTCCTATTCGGAGTTTGAGCAGAACCACCAAGCTGTAGGTTCGCTACTTGCGCTCGTATAAACTCTGAAAGTTCTTGCCTAATGACTTGTTGCTGTGCCTGCATGGCTGTCTGTACTACTCTCTCTATGTCCTCTAAATTTTCTGCCCTAGAAATATCTCTTACAGAATCTGTGTCAAGACTTTGCTCGAGGTGGTTCGCTGGATTATTGCGACCTGACCTCAGCGTCATTCCTGTTCGTTGTCCGCCGCCTCGGCGTTGACCTGTATTCCTGCCTCTTCTTCCGCCTGCTCTACCTCTGTTCGTATGCTCAATCGACACGCTGCAAGCCGGTAAATCGTTGTTAACAGTATTAGTACCTCCTAATCTTCGATCAGCAGCTGACAATTCCGCTAAAAGATTGTTGTTCGACAAGGACAATTGTTGTGCTGTGCATTCTCGATTGCACATTGGACATCCATTGGAATCAATCATATGATCCCTGATACACTGATGGTGGAATGTATGACCGCAAGGAGTAGTTGCTGTTAAATCGCTTGCGCTCAATGGTTGCGTACAAATTGTACAAGATGTAATTTCGCCGCCTGCTGCGACAGATAAATCGACGTTGCTGTGACGTACTGACATATCGCAAAAAAATACGTTGGTTATATACAAATAAATTCAATAGTTTCGTGATTGATCTTATAATGACTGCATGCTCGCTATGTGAATTAAACTCCTTATGTTTCTTGACAGCTTACAAAAAGTTAAATTTCAAAGCAAAATTAATAAAAAAAATATAGTTTGAGTGCTTGCTTCTCGAGTTACTTTATCTGAACCGGTCAAAGATCGAAGTACCTCCAATACTTTGCAATTCCATTGAACAGACTCCCGTAGTCTAAAAGCAAGTTTAAAGAACATTCATGGAAATGAGATATCAAGTGAACTGTTGGTTCTGGTCGACTATTCCGTAGATTACTCGAAATACAATCGCAATTCCTAGAGACCTAATTCAAATTCATCCAAATCCGCAAATAAGTTCTACTTATTGTTACTTTCAATCCTTCCAAGATTACATGAATACTTCAAACTGAGTGGTCGACCTAATCCGTAGATTACTCGAATCAAGATCGCGATTCCGGCCTCAAATTCTTAGAGATCATTACATAAACTGAAAAGACCTGAAACTAAACTTCAGCAGACACTAATACAATTATTGGTAACTACTAGAGCAAAATCGTGGAGCTGAGTTTCATTCTAGTTTCCTGCACTTAGAAATCTGGCAATCTCTAGTCGGTTTCGGTGTCTAGAAGTATCACTGTTGCTTGCCCCAAATTGGTTGTGGCATTTTCTTCTTATGTAGTCAACATACAGCGATAGGTATACGGCTATCCGCCCCACGTTGGGCGCCATTTTCTTTCTATGTAGTAGCCAGCCAGCTAGTCGGTTCCCCCTTGTCTTTCTATGTCAGCCAGACTAGGTTCGTCGGTTGCCCGTCAGGGCTCCCTGGCCTGTGTTCACCGGGTTAAGGGTAACCTAGTGTATAAGGAGATTCGGTTTCGTGCACTTCTAGCATTGCTCTTTGCTAAGCTCCTCGGATTGTCGTGGGTTTTCCTCATCTTCCTTATATACACACTGCACTACGCAAAGAAAAGTTTTAAGTGCACTAACTGTAATCTACAGTTCAAAACAACAAAGGATATATTCGGATTCTGGAATGCGCGGACGGACCAGTAAGCTAATCAAGAGAACACCAGGAGTAGGGGTGGCTAGCTGTTATTCGCCATCCCTTTCTGTACCCTCCCTGCCATGATAACTCGAGAGATTATGTTTGCGGTTATCCCTTAATCAAAGTTTATTATTATATTATAATTCTAATTCACATTGCGGCAGCATCAAGATCGATCCACGAAAACTAATTCAAATTACTCCAACATATTGGAAAAAGAATCAATCAATCAAAACAAAGTATCGCATAAATTCAATCATATTGGCCTAATGCCCAAAACAATAACAAAGCGTTATCCAATCGCATCTTCTTATCATCTACAAAATCTTATTCGCTCCAAAAATTCTTATCGCTGCTTACGGTGTATTTACTCCTAATCATAATGCTACGAAAATTTACTTTAATTGAATTGTAAAAAAAAAAAATATGTAAATATCAATCGACTAATTATATAGCGTTTCGTTATTTAAATGCACACACAAAAATGTAATATATTTTTTAAAGTCAGAAATCAATATGTTTTTTTTTTTTTTTTTTTTTTTTATAAGGAGAGATCTCACTTACTCACAAATCCGGTTGAAGCAGGTTCGGTGGGCCCATCGAAGACGCTGTGCTAGATTTAATCAAGAAATGTTGTTAACTTCTGACAAATATTATTTTTGTGTTGCTCAAACGGCCCTAAATTTACATTACTTGAATACAAACAGTATTATTATCAAAAAATTAGATCTACAATTTCAGCACATTGGCTCTGAATCCCTAAACAAAGAAAATTATCTGCAGCACACGTCAACGTTGATTGGCTGCAGCTCTGCACATGGCGATGCCTCCTTGCGGCATTCTCCTCCAGATCTCCTGTTCGATTCGCCGCATACGAAGGGTTTGGCGTCTTCGCATGCCAGACGAGAGGTCTGTTCTCCTTATTTCATCCCGCTCTGGGATATGGTGCCGCACGTGGCACGTGCGCGTAAAGTGCAGGCTAGCGTCGCCTCACATTCGTCTCCTCCTTCTAGTTACGGCAGCAAAACCAACGGTCAACCGATCGTCGTTGCTTCTGCAGGAGCTCGTAGCTCCTTCTCCTCCTCCTCGCGTTCCTTAGGGTAGCCTAACCCGCATGGGTACTCCGACACCACGCCTGGGATGGATTGGCTGATTGGGAACGGCAGGTCGGATTAAGGTTAAATCCGAACCTTCATGTGGCACACGGTGTCGCGGCCGAAGTGTCGCTCAAAATTTGAGGTTAAGGCCGATGGGGGTTGGGCGTGCTCGCTCGCAGGTCGATTCCAACCTCAAACGTGGCAGTCAGCGCGTGGCACGTCCAAAAGAGTACGGCGGTTGTCGCACTGATCTCGGCCAGCGGCCTCCAAAACGGTCTACCAGCCGGTGACCAACACCCGAGAACTGGCGTAATGCTGCCGCTCTGGCGCTGAAGTTGCCGGCCGACGTATCTTCCGTCTCTTTCCTACACAAAAATATGCACTTAAACACTGCCTTTCATTTGCACTTTTCACGGAAATATTTACCCCTTGTGCTGGGTTCGTTTCTCCGAAACTCCTTCTGCACTGGTGAACTCCTTTTCCTTGGCCAGAAAACACTTTAAAATTTTCGGCCACGCGGTTGAAAATTTTCCACTATTATTACAACGATCAGCAGCGGTTTGCATGCGAACGTTATTAGTGCCAAAAATGAAATGAGCGAGAACTCTGACTCGAGAAGTTAGCTGTACGCAATTGCAGCGTTGCCAAACTTCACCTAACGGAGTGCTTCCAGTCGCTCTTCGCCTTTTCTGTCTTCACACGCATTCGGTGCACACGAGAAAGGGTTAGCGCTATGCCGGTAGGCTGTATGCGAGAGCAGGCCAGATAAACTTCTATCGACGCCCTCCGCTATACTCTACGTTTTGCTTGTGGGCATATGCGAATTCAAATGTGATTTGCATTTTCGCAATGTTCACAAATTAATTTCCGTATTTCTCATATATTTTATTTTCGGTTTGCGACTGGCCACCACAATACATAATCGTCTGCATACGACGCTCCGATATTTGGCAATTTTTTCCGCCTCTCCTTATCTCCGCTATTTTGCACTTGCATACGGCAAGTGCACAAATATACACACACACACGTATTGGTTCCGAAATACAGCACCGGTCAATCAAATAAGACCAGACAAATAAAATTATTTTAAATTATTTTATATTAAAATTCCAACTAACCGATTAAGTTAGAAATCAAAGTGTGCTTCCATATACGCATTAGTGTGACCGTATTTTCGTAATTCCGTATTTAATTCAAATATTCTCGATTTAAATTCCTTACGAGAAAAATACAATTTTCCACAAATAATAATTATTTCAAAAATAATTATTACGAGTCCGATTGGTTCCTAAATTCCCAATCCAACTTCGACCTATAAATTATTTTGTAATATATACCTATTTATAGTAAAAATTATAAAGAAATATCCAGAATGGCTCCTTCAATTTTAGACAAATTTACTTTGATCTGTGACCGTCTAAGTCATTTCGAGTCCCGAGTCTGCAATCCAGCAGCGCCCACTCCATCCAAGTACTCTTGCCAAATCCATCTCGACCAAGTTCGAGCGCTATGGGATAAGGTCGAGAAAGAGTACGAAGATTGTTCAGAGCTGATTTCAGTTGGGTTAGAGGGCGCGGAGGACACCTTGCCTACTCTTAAGGCAAAATACGACTATTTAAATGCCAAGACGAGTGGTGAAGCTCATTCCATAGTTTCAAATTCGCCACTGACCAACGACGGTTTCCGCTCAGCATGGGGAAACCTAAATGAGCGTTTCGAAAATAAACGCGCGTTGGTGAACAGCCAACTGAAGAAATTACTAAACATACAATCCATCGAACGCGAATCCTCGGCAGCCTTGAAGGAGCTGCAGAATACAATTCAAAATTGCCTCACATCCCTAACTCTGTCCGGCCTTCCTACGGATAATTGGGATTGTCTATTGGTTTATTTGTGTTCCACGAAGCTTCCAAAGCTGACGCTCTCATTATGGGAGCAGTCCTGGCTAGAATTAGATTCTTTCCTTACTGAGCGCCATAGAACTCTGGAATCTATAAATTCTATTCAACCTCCTACGATACGCCTCAGTCCGTCCAACCCGACAAAATCCATCGTGGCACCGCGAGTACTAAAATCCTTTAGTACGCGGATTGTTCCCATATCCAAAAGATGCGATTTGTGTTCTGCAGAGAACCATCCAGTGCGTAAATGTCCACGCTTCCTCCAGATGACGATAGAAAATCGAACTTCGTACATTGAAAAAAAGCAGTTGTGCTTAAATTGCTTTGCAAGCGGTCATCCACTCCGTAATTGCACAAGCGCCCACAGCTGTCTTACGTGTCACGGTCGGCATCACACATTGTTGCATCCAAGCAACACTTCATCCAGTGTTCCGAATCCTCGTGATGACGCACCACAAATTCCTGCACCCATTCAAAGAATTTCCTCGTTCTCCACACGAGTTACTACTTCGGCCGATTCCAATTACTGGGTTCCGTACGACGACAGCAAGAGCAGACGTTCCCGAGGTATTTTATCCTACCAATGCCGAGTCTGCCAAGGGAACCATCCTCTTCGGAAGTGTCACCGTTTTCTCCGGCTTGATGCGAAGAAACGGCTCCAGACAGTCATCGACAGGAAGTACTGCGTCAACTGCCTGGCCCACCACCATTCCGGAGGATCCTGTCGAAGTAGCGACCGAAGCCAGTCGTGTGGACAGGATCACCACACCCTTCTACATGCCGACGAACGCTCAGCGTTATCCTACGCTTTCCAGAGCTAATACTTCCTGGTACTTTTGCTGCGTATCCTCGCAAGGGGGGGGAGAATGTTCACGCCAGAAAGGCGCTCAATTTCGGGAGGCAGTGTGATCCCGAACGCTCTCCTTTTCTCTCCCTCTTCCTCCGGACTTCCAGTCCTAGAGCTTCCAATCCGCTCTCCCTAGCTTTAGTTTCTTTTGTATTGACCAGTACCAATTTACCTACGACTAAATAAACATCCCGACGCACGTCGCGTAAAACCCCGACAAGTTCTACGTGTTATTATTTATCCGAGTGCATTTCAGCTTAAAGCCGCCCCCCTCCAACACATTATTAGCTGAGATGTGAACTTTTTGTTTACAAATTTACAATTGAGTATGCAAATGTATTAGCCATGTAAAAACTAATATAAATACAAATTCTGCCGTGGATACATGCATTATTAGCGGAGTTGTGAACTTTTTGTTTACAAATTCACAATTGAGTATGCAAATGTATTAGCCGTGTAAAAACTATACACATTCCTAAGTGGATACATGCATTATTAGCTGAGTTGTGAACTTTTTGTTTACAAATTTCATTATTAGCTGAGATGTGAACTTTTTGTTTACAAATTTACAATTTAGTATGCAAATGTAATAGACGTGTAAAAACTATTATAAATACAAATTCTAAAGTGGATACATGCATTATTAGCTGAGATGTGAACTTTTTCTTTTCAAATTTACAATTGAGTATGCAAATGTATTAGCCGTGTAAAAACTGTTATAAATACAAATTCTGAAGTGGATACAGGCATTATTAGCTGAGTTGTGAACTTTTTGTTTACAAATTTACAATTGAGTATGCAAATGTATTAGCCTTGTAAAAACTAATATAAATACAAATTCTGCCGTGGATACATGCATTATTAGCGGAGTTGTGAACTTTTTGTTTACAAATTTACAATTGAGTATGCAAATGTATTAGCCATGTAAAAACTAATATAAATACAAATTCTGAAGTGGATACAGGCATTATTAGCTGAGTTGTGAACTTTTTGTTTACAAATTTACAATTGAGTATGCAAATGTATTAGCCTTCTAAAAACTAATCTAAGTACAAATTCTGCCGTGGATACATGCATTATTAGCGGAGTTGTGAACTTTTTGTTTACAAATTTACAATTGAGTATGCAAATGTATTAGCCATGTAAAAACTAATATAAATACTAAATTCTGAAGTGGATACAGGCATTATTAGCTGAGTTGTGAACTTTTTGTTTACAAATTTACAATTGAGTATGCAAATGTATTAGCCTTATAAAAACTAATATAAGTACAAATTCTGCCGTGGATACATGCATTATTACCTGAGTTGTGAACTTTTTGTTTACAAATTTCATTATTAGCTGAGATGTGAACTTTTTGTTTACAAATTTACAATTGAGTATGCAAATGTATTAGCCATGTAAAAACTAATATAAATACAAATTCTGAAGTGGATACAGGCATTATTAGCTGAGTTGTGAACTTTTTGTTTACAAATTTACAATTGAGTATGCAAATGTATTAGCCTTGTAAAAACTAATATAAATACAAATTCTGCCGTGGATACATGCATTATTAGCGGAGTTGTGAACTTTTTGTTTACAAATTCACAATTGAGTATGCAAATGTATTAGCCGTGTAAAAACTATACACATTCTTAAGTGGATACATGCATTATTAGCTGAGTTGTGAACTTTTTGTTTACAAATTTCATTATTAGCTGAGTTGTGAACTTTTTGTTTACAAATTTACAATTTAGTATGCAAATGTATTAGCCGTGTAAAAACTATTATAAATACAAATTCTAAAGTGGATACATGCATTATTAGCTGAGATGTGAACTTTTTGTTTTCAAATTTACAATTGAGTATGCAAATGTATTAGCCTTGTAAAAACTAATATAAATACAAATTCTGAAGTGGATACAGGCATTATTAGCTGAGTTGTGAACTTTTTGTTTACAAATTTACAATTGAGTATGCAAATGTATTAGCCATGTAAAAACTAATATAAATACAAATTCTGAAGTGGATACAGGCATTATTAGCTGAATTGTGAACTTTTTGTTTACAAATTTACAATTAAGTATGCAAATGTATTAGCATTGTAAAAACTAATATAAATACAAATTCTGCCGTGGATACATGCATTATTAGCGGAGTTGTGAACTTTTTGTTTACAAATTTACAATTGAGTATGCAAATGTATTAGCCTTGTAAAAACTAATATAAATACAAATTCTAAAGTGGATACATGCATTATTAGCTGAGATGTGAACTTTTTGTTTTCAAATTTACAATTGAGTATGCAAATGTATTAGCCTTGTAAAAACTAATATAAATACAAATTCTGAAGTGGATACAGGCATTATTAGCTGAGTTGTGAACTTTTTGTTTACAAATTTACAATTGAGTATGCAAATGTATTAGCCATGTAAAAACTAATATAAATACAAATTCTGAAGTGGATACAGGCATTATTAGCTGAGTTGTGAACTTTTTGTTTACAAATTTACAATTAAGTATGCAAATGTATTAGCCTTGTAAAAACTAATATAAATACAAATTCTGAAGTGGATACAGGCATTATTAGCTGAGTTGTGAACTTTTTGTTTACAAATTTACAATTGAGTATGCAAATGTATTAGCCTTGTAAAAACTAATATAAATACAAATTCTGAAGTGGATACAGGCATTATTAGCTGAGTTGTGAACTTTTTGTTTACAAATTTACAATTGAGTATGCAAATGTATTAGCCTTGTAAAAACTAATATAAATACAAATTCTGCCGTGGATACATGCATTATTAGCGGAGTTGTGAACTTTTTGTTTACAAATTTACAATTGAGTATGCAAATGTATTAGCCATG
This sequence comes from Drosophila kikkawai, assembly GCF_030179895.1. NCBI lineage: Eukaryota > Metazoa > Arthropoda > Insecta > Diptera > Drosophilidae > Drosophila > Drosophila kikkawai. The sequence goes on from NW_027222515.1 coordinate 108,789, forward strand.
TAAAAACTAATATAAATACAAATTCTGAAGTGGATACAGGCATTATTAGCTGAGTTGTGAACTTTTTGTTTACAAATTTACAATTGAGTATGCAAATGTATTAGCCATGTAAAAACTAATATAAGTACAAATTCTACCATGGATACATGCATTATTAGGTGAGTTGTGAACTTTTTGTTTACAAATTTACAATTGAGTATGCAAATGTATTAGCCATGTAAAAACTAATATAAATACTAAATTCTGAAGTGGATACAGGCATTATTAGCTGAGTTGTGAACTTTTTGTTTACAAATTTACAATTGAGTATGCAAATGTATTAGGCTTGTAAAAACTAATATAAATACAAATTCTGAAGTGGATACAGGCATTATTAGCTGAGTTGTGAACTTTTTGTTTACAAATTTACAATTGAGTATGCAAATGTATTAGCCTTGTAAAAACTAATATAAATACAAATTCTGAAGTGGATACAGGCATTATTAGCTGCGCTGTGAACTTTTTGTTTACAAATTTACAATTGAGTATGCCGTGTAAAAACTAATATAAATACAAATTCGGAAGTCGATACAGGCATTATTAGCTGAGCTGTGAACTTTTTGTTTACAAATTTACAATTGAGTATGCAAATGTATTAGCCTTGTAAAAACTAATATAAATACAAATTCTGAAGTGGATACAGGCATTATTAGCGGAGTTGTGAACTTTTTGTTTACAAATTTACAATTGAGTATGCAAATGTATTAGCCATGTAAAAACTAATATAAATACAAATTCTGAAGTGGATACAGGCATTATTAGCTGAGTTGTGAACTTTTTGTTTACAAATTTACAATTGAGTATGCAAATGTATTAGCCTTGTAAAAACTAATATAAATACAAATTCTGCCGTGGATACATTCATTATTAGCGGAGTTGTGAACTTTTTGTTTACAAATTTACAATTGAGTATGCAAATGTATTAGCCATGTAAAAACTAATATAAATACTAAATTCTGAAGTGGATACAGGCATTATTAGCTGAGTTGTGAACTTTTTGTTTACAAATTTACAATTGAGTATGCAAATGTATTAGCCTTATAAAAACTAATATAAGTACAAATTCTGCCGTGGATACATGCATTATTACCTGAGTTGTGAACTTTTTGTTTACAAATTTCATTATGTTCACGCCAGAAAGGCGCTAAATTTCGGGAGGCAGTGTGATCCCGAACGCTCTCCTTTTCTCTCCCTCTTCCTCCGGACTTCCAGTCCTAGAGCTTCCAATCCGCTCTCCCTAGCTTTAGTTTCTTTTGTATTGACCAGTACCAATTTACCTACGACTAAATAAACATCCCGACGCACGTCGCGTAAAACCCCGACAAGTTCTACGTGTTATTATTTATCCGAGTGCATTTCAGCTTAAAGCCGCCCCCCTCCAACACATTATTAGCTGAGATGTGAACTTTTTGTTTACAAATTTACAATTGAGTATGCAAATGTATTAGCCATGTAAAAACTAATATAAATACAAATTCTGCCGTGGATACATTCATTATTAGCGGAGTTGTTAACTTTTTGTTTACAAATTTACAATTGAGTATGCAAATGTATTAGCCTTGTAAAAACTAATATAAATACAAATTCTGAAGTGGATACAGGCATTATTAGCTGAGTTGTGAACTTTTTGTTTACAAATTTACAATTGAGTATGCAAATGTATTAGCCTTGTAAAAACTAATATAAATACAAATTCTGCCGTGGATACATGCATTATTAGCGGAGTTGTGAACTTTTTGTTTACAAATTTACAATTGAGTATGCAAATGTATTAGCCATGTAAAAACTAATATAAATACAAATTCTGCCGTGGATACAGGCATTATTAGCTGAGTTGTGAACTTTTTGTTTACAAATTTACAATTGAGTATGCAAATGTATTAGCCTTGTAAAAACTAATATAAATACAAATTCTGAAGTGGATACAGGCATTATTAGCTGAGTTGTGAACTTTTTGTTTACAAATTTACAATTGAATATGCAAATGTATTAGCCTTGTAAAAACTAATATAAATACAAATTCTGCCGTGGATACAGGCATTATTAGCTGAGTTGTGAACTTTTTGTTTACAAATTTACAATTGAGTATGCAAATGTATTAGCCTTGTAAAAACTAATATAAATACTAAATTCTGAAGTGGATACAGGCATTATTAGCTGAGTTGTGAACTTTTTGTTTACAAATTTACAATTGAGTATGCAAATGTATTAGCCTTGTAAAAACTAATATAAGTACAAATTCTACCATGGATACATGCATTATTAGCTGAGTTGTGAACTTTTTGTTTACAAATTTACAATTGAGTATGCAAATGTATTAGCCATGTAAAAACTAATATAAATACTAAATTCTGAAGTGGATACAGGCATTATTAGCTGAGTTGTGAACTTTTTGTTTACAAATTTACAATTGAGTATGCAAATGTATTAGGCTTGTAAAAACTAATATAAATACAAATTCTGAAGTGGATACAGGCATTATTAGCTGAGTTGTGAACTTTTTGTTTACAAATTTACAATTGAGTATGCAAATGTATTAGCCTTGTAAAAACTAATATAAATACAAATTCTGAAGTGGATACAGGCATTATTAGCTGCGCTGTGAACTTTTTGTTTACAAATTTACAATTGAGTATGCCGTGTAAAAACTAATATAAATACAAATTCGGAAGTCGATACAGGCATTATTAGCTGAGCTGTGAACTTTTTGTTTACAAATTTACAATTGAGTATGCAAATGTATTAGCCTTGTAAAAACTAATATAAATACAAATTCTGAAGTGGATACAGGCATTATTAGCGGAGTTGTGAACTTTTTGCTTACAAATTTACAATTGAGTATGCAAATGTATTAGCCATGTAAAAACTAATATAAATACAAATTCAGAAGTGGATACAGGCATTATTAGCTGAGTTGTGAACTTTTTGTTTACAAATTTACAATTGAGTATGCAAATGTATTAGCCTTGTAAAAACTAATATAAATACAAATTCTGCCGTGGATACATTCATTATTAGCGGAGTTGTGAACTTTTTGTTTACAAATTTACAATTGAGTATGCAAATGTATTAGCCATGTAAAAACTAATATAAATACTAAATTCTGAAGTGGATACAGGCATTATTAGCTGAGTTGTGAACTTTTTGTTTACAAATTTACAATTGAGTATGCAAATGTATTAGCCTTATAAAAACTAATATAAGTACAAATTCTGCCGTGGATACATGCATTATTACCTGAGTTGTGAACTTTTTGTTTACAAATTTCATTATTAGCTGAGATGTGAACTCTTTGTTTACAAATTTACAATTGAGTATTCAAATGTATTAGCCATGTAAAAACTAATATAAATACAAATTCTGAAGTGGATACAGGCATTATTAGCTGAGTTGTGAACTTTTTGTTTACAAATTTACAATTGAGTATGCAAATGTATTAGCCTTGTAAAAACTAATATAAATACAAATTCTGCCGTGGATACATGCATTATTAGCGGAGTTGTGAACTTTTTGTTTACAAATTCACAATTGAGTATGCAAATGTATTAGCCATGTAAAAACTAATATAAATACAAATTCTGAAGTGGATACAGGCATTATTAGCTGCGCTGTGAACTTTTTGTTTACAAATTTACAATTGAGTATGCCGTGTAAAAACTAATATAAATACAAATTCGGAAGTCGATACAGGCATTATTAGCTGAGCTGTGAACTTTTTGTTTACAAATTCACAATTGAGTATGCAAATGTATTAGCCGTGCAAAAACTATTATAAATACAAATTCTAAAGTGGATACATGCATTATTAGCTGAGATGTGAACTTTTTGTTTTCAAATTTACAATTGAGTATGCAAATGTATTAGCCTTGTAAAAACTAATATAAATACAAATTCTGAAGTGGATACAGGCATTATTAGCTGAGTTGTGAACTTTTTGTTTACAAATTTACAATTGAGTATGCAAATGTATTAGCCATGTAAAAACTAATATAAATACAAATTCTGAAGTGGATACAGGCATTATTAGCTGAGTTGTGAACTTTTTGTTTACAAATTTACAATTAAGTATGCAAATGTATTAGCCTTGTAAAAACTAATATAAATACAAATTCTGCCGTGGATACATGCATTATTAGCGGAGTTGTGAACTTTTTGTTTACAAATTTACAATTGAGTATGCAAATGTATTAGCCATGTAAAAACTAATATAAATACAAATTCTGAAGTGGATACAGGCATTATTAGCTGAGTTGTGAACTTTTTGTTTACAAATTTACAATTGAGTATGCAAATGTATTAGCCTTGTAAAAACTAATATAAATACAAATTCTGAAGTGGATACAGGCATTATTAGCTGAGTTGTGAACTTTTTGTTTACAAATTTACAATTGAGTATGCAAATGTATTAGCCTTGTAAAAACTAATATAAATACAAATTCTGCCGTGGATACATGCATTATTAGCGGAGTTATGAACTTTTTGTTTACAAATTTACAATTGAGTATGCAAATGTATTAGCCATGTAAAAACTAATATAAATACAAATTCTGAAGTGGATACAGGCATTATTAGCTGAGTGTGAACTTTTTGTTTACAAATTTACAATTGAGTATGCAAATGTATTAGCCATGTAAAAACTAATATAAGTACAAATTCTACCATGGATACATGCATTATTAGGTGAGTTGTGAACTTTTTGTTTACAAATTTACAATTGAGTATGCAAATGTATTAGCCATGTAAAAACTAATATAAATACTAAATTCTGAAGTGGATACAGGCATTATTAGCTGAGTTGTGAACTTTTTGTTTACAAATTTACAATTGAGTATGCAAATGTATTAGGCTTGTAAAAACTAATATAAATACAAATTCTGAAGTGGATACAGGCATTATTAGCTGAGTTGTGAACTTTTTGTTTACAAATTTACAATTGAGTATGCAAATGTATTAGCCTTGTAAAAACTAATATAAATACAAATTCTGAAGTGGATACAGGCATTATTAGCTGCGCTGTGAACTTTTTGTTTACAAATTTACAATTGAGTATGCCGTGTAAAAACTAATATAAATACAAATTCGGAAGTCGATACAGGCATTATTAGCTGAGCTGTGAACTTTTTGTTTACAAATTTACAATTGAGTATGCAAATGTATTAGCCTTGTAAAAACTAATATAAATACAAATTCTGAAGTGGATACAGGCATTATTAGCGGAGTTGTGAACTTTTTGTTTACAAATTTACAATTGAGTATGCAAATGTATTAGCCATGTAAAAACTAATATAAATACAAATTCTGAAGTGGATACAGGCATTATTAGCTGAGTTGTGAACTTTTTGTTTACAAATTTACAATTGAGTATGCAAATGTATTAGCCTTGTAAAAACTAATATAAATACAAATTCTGAAGTGGATACAGGCATTATTAGCTGCGCTGTGAACTTTTTGTTTACAAATTTACAATTGAGTATGCCGTGTAAAAACTAATATAAATACAAATTCGGAAGTCGATACAGGCATTATTAGCTGAGCTGTGAACTTTTTGTTTACAAATTTACAATTGAGTATGCAAATGTATTAGCCTTGTAAAAACTAATATAAATACAAATTCTGAAGTGGATACAGGCATTATTAGCGGAGTTGTGAACTTTTTGCTTACAAATTTACAATTGAGTATGCAAATGTATTAGCCATGTAAAAACTAATATAAATACAAATTCAGAAGTGGATACAGGCATTATTAGCTGAGTTGTGAACTTTTTGTTTACAAATTTACAATTGAGTATGCAAATGTATTAGCCTTGTAAAAACTAATATAAATACAAATTCTGCCGTGGATACATTCATTATTAGCGGAGTTGTGAACTTTTTGTTTACAAATTTACAATTGAGTATGCAAATGTATTAGCCATGTAAAAACTAATATAAATACTAAATTCTGAAGTGGATACAGGCATTATTACCTGAGTTGTGAACTTTTTGTTTACAAATTTCATTATTAGCTGAGATGTGAACTCTTTGTTTACAAATTTACAATTGAGTATTCAAATGTATTAGCCATGTAAAAACTAATATAAATACAAATTCTGAAGTGGATACAGGCATTATTAGCTGAGTTGTGAACTTTTTGTTTACAAATTTACAATTGAGTATGCAAATGTATTAGCCTTGTAAAAACTAATATAAATACAAATTCTGCCGTGGATACATGCATTATTAGCGGAGTTGTGAACTTTTTGTTTACAAATTCACAATTGAGTATGCAAATGTATTAGCCATGTAAAAACTAATATAAATACAAATTCTGAAGTGGATACAGGCATTATTAGCTGCGCTGTGAACTTTTTGTTTACAAATTTACAATTGAGTATGCCGTGTAAAAACTAATATAAATACAAATTCGGAAGTCGATACAGGCATTATTAGCTGAGCTGTGAACTTTTTGTTTACAAATTCACAATTGAGTATGCAAATGTATTAGCCGTGCAAAAACTATTATAAATACAAATTCTAAAGTGGATACATGCATTATTAGCTGAGATGTGAACTTTTTGTTTTCAAATTTACAATTGAGTATGCAAATGTATTAGCCTTGTAAAAACTAATATAAATACAAATTCTGAAGTGGATACAGGCATTATTAGCTGAGTTGTGAACTTTTTGTTTACAAATTTACAATTGAGTATGCAAATGTATTAGCCATGTAAAAACTAATATAAATACAAATTCTGAAGTGGATACAGGCATTATTAGCTGAGTTGTGAACTTTTTGTTTACAAATTTACAATTAAGTATGCAAATGTATTAGCCTTGTAAAAACTAATATAAATACAAATTCTGCCGTGGATACATGCATTATTAGCGGAGTTGTGAACTTTTTGTTTACAAATTTACAATTGAGTATGCAAATGTATTAGCCATGTAAAAACTAATATAAATACAAATTCTGAAGTGGATACAGGCATTATTAGCTGAGTTGTGAACTTTTTGTTTACAAATTTACAATTGAGTATGCAAATGTATTAGCCTTGTAAAAACTAATATAAATACAAATTCTGAAGTGGATACAGGCATTATTAGCTGAGTTGTGAACTTTTTGTTTACAAATTTACAATTGAGTATGCAAATGTATTAGCCTTGTAAAAACTAATATAAATACAAATTCTGCCGTGGATACATGCATTATTAGCGGAGTTATGAACTTTTTGTTTACAAATTTACAATTGAGTATGCAAATGTATTAGCCATGTAAAAACTAATATAAATACAAATTCTGAAGTGGATACAGGCATTATTAGCTGAGTGTGAACTTTTTGTTTACAAATTTACAATTGAGTATGCAAATGTATTAGCCATGTAAAAACTAATATAAGTACAAATTCTACCATGGATACATGCATTATTAGGTGAGTTGTGAACTTTTTGTTTACAAATTTACAATTGAGTATGCAAATGTATTAGCCATGTAAAAACTAATATAAATACTAAATTCTGAAGTGGATACAGGCATTATTAGCTGAGTTGTGAACTTTTTGTTTACAAATTTACAATTGAGTATGCAAATGTATTAGGCTTGTAAAAACTAATATAAATACAAATTCTGAAGTGGATACAGGCATTATTAGCTGAGTTGTGAACTTTTTGTTTACAAATTTACAATTGAGTATGCAAATGTATTAGCCTTGTAAAAACTAATATAAATACAAATTCTGAAGTGGATACAGGCATTATTAGCTGCGCTGTGAACTTTTTGTTTACAAATTTACAATTGAGTATGCCGTGTAAAAACTAATATAAATACAAATTCGGAAGTCGATACAGGCATTATTAGCTGAGCTGTGAACTTTTTGTTTACAAATTTACAATTGAGTATGCAAATGTATTAGCCTTGTAAAAACTAATATAAATACAAATTCTGAAGTGGATACAGGCATTATTAGCGGAGTTGTGAACTTTTTGTTTACAAATTTACAATTGAGTATGCAAATGTATTAGCCATGTAAAAACTAATATAAATACAAATTCTGAAGTGGATACAGGCATTATTAGCTGAGTTGTGAACTTTTTGTTTACAAATTTACAATTGAGTATGCAAATGTATTAGCCTTGTAAAAACTAATATAAATACAAATTCTGAAGTGGATACAGGCATTATTAGCTGCGCTGTGAACTTTTTGTTTACAAATTTACAATTGAGTATGCCGTGTAAAAACTAATATAAATACAAATTCGGAAGTCGATACAGGCATTATTAGCTGAGCTGTGAACTTTTTGTTTACAAATTTACAATTGAGTATGCAAATGTATTAGCCTTGTAAAAACTAATATAAATACAAATTCTGAAGTGGATACAGGCATTATTAGCGGAGTTGTGAACTTTTTGCTTACAAATTTACAATTGAGTATGCAAATGTATTAGCCATGTAAAAACTAATATAAATACAAATTCAGAAGTGGATACAGGCATTATTAGCTGAGTTGTGAACTTTTTGTTTACAAATTTACAATTGAGTATGCAAATGTATTAGCCTTGTAAAAACTAATATAAATACAAATTCTGCCGTGGATACATTCATTATTAGCGGAGTTGTGAACTTTTTGTTTACAAATTTACAATTGAGTATGCAAATGTATTAGCCATGTAAAAACTAATATAAATACTAAATTCTGAAGTGGATACAGGCATTATTAGCTGAGTTGTGAACTTTTTGTTTACAAATTTACAATTGAGTATGCAAATGTATTAGCCTTATAAAAACTAATATAAGTACAAATTCTGCCGTGGATACATGCATTATTACCTGAGTTGTGAACTTTTTGTTTACAAATTTCATTATTAGCTGAGATGTGAACTCTTTGTTTACAAATTTACAATTGAGTATTCAAATGTATTAGCCATGTAAAAACTAATATAAATACAAATTCTGAAGTGGATACAGGCATTATTAGCTGAGTTGTGAACTTTTTGTTTACAAATTTACAATTGAGTATGCAAATGTATTAGCCTTGTAAAAACTAATATAAATACAAATTCTGCCGTGGATACATGCATTATTAGCGGAGTTGTGAACTTTTTGTTTACAAATTCACAATTGAGTATGCAAATGTATTAGCCATGTAAAAACTAATATAAATACAAATTCTGAAGTGGATACAGGCATTATTAGCTGCGCTGTGAACTTTTTGTTTACAAATTTACAATTGAGTATGCCGTGTAAAAACTAATATAAATACAAATTCGGAAGTCGATACAGGCATTATTAGCTGAGCTGTGAACTTTTTGTTTAAAAATTCACAATTGAGTATGCAAATGTATTAGCCGTGTAAAAACTATTATAAATACAAATTCTAAAGTGGATACATGCATTATTAGCTGAGATGTGAACTTTTTGTTTTCAAATTTACAATTGAGTATGCAAATGTATTAGCCTTGTAAAAACTAATATAAATACAAATTCTGAAGTGGATACAGGCATTATTAGCTGAGTTGTGAACTTTTTGTTTACAAATTTACAATTGAGTATGCAAATGTATTAGCCATGTAAAAACTAATATAAATACAAATTCTGAAGTGGATACAGGCATTATTAGCTGAGTTGTGAACTTTTTGTTTACAAATTTACAATTAAGTATGCAAATGTATTAGCCTTGTAAAAACTAATATAAATACAAATTCTGCCGTGGATACATGCATTATTAGCGGAGTTGTGAACTTTTTGTTTACAAATTTACAATTGAGTATGCAAATGTATTAGCCATGTAAAAACTAATATAAATACAAATTCTGAAGTGGATACAGGCATTATTAGCTGAGTTGTGAACTTTTTGTTTACAAATTTACAATTGAGTATGCAAATGTATTAGCCTTGTAAAAACTAATATATATACAAATTCTGAAGTGGATACAGGCATTATTAGCTGAGTTGTGAACTTTTTGTTTACAAATTTACAATTGAGTATGCAAATGTATTAGCCTTGTAAAAACTAATATAAATACAAATTCTGCCGTGGATACATGCATTATTAGCGGAGTTGTGAACTTTTTGTTTACAAATTTACAATTGAGTATGCAAATGTATTAGCCATGTAAAAACTAATATAAATACAAATTCTGAAGTGGATACAGGCATTATTAGCTGAGTTGTGAACTTTTTGTTTACAAATTTACAATTGAGTATGCAAATGTATTAGCCATGTAAAAACTAATATAAGTACAAATTCTACCATGGATACATGCATTATTAGGTGAGTTGTGAACTTTTTGTTTACAAATTTATAATTGAGTATGCAAATGTATTAGCCATGTAAAAACTAATATAAATACTAAATTCTGAAGTGGATACAGGCATTATTAGCTGAGTTGTGAACTTTTTGTTTACAAATTTACAATTGAGTATGCAAATGTATTAGGCTTGTAAAAACTAATATAAATACAAATTCTGAAGTGGATACAGGCATTATTAGCTGAGTTGTGAACTTTTTGTTTACAAATTTACAATTGAGTATGCAAATGTATTAGCCATGTAAAAACTAATATAAATACAAATTCTGAAGTGGATACAGGCATTATTAGCTGCGCTGTGAACTTTTTGTTTACAAATTTACAATTGAGTATGCCGTGTAAAAACTAATATATATACAAATTCGGAAGTCGATACAGGCATTATTAGCTGAGCTGTGAACTTTTTGTTTACAAATTCACAATTGAGTATGCAAATGTATTAGCCGTGCAAAAACTATTATAAATACAAATTCTAAAGTGGATACATGCATTATTAGCTGAGATGTGAACTTTTTGTTTTCAAATTTACAATTGAGTATGCAAATGTATTAGCCATGTAAAAACTAATATAAATACAAATTCTGAAGTGGATACAGGCATTATTAGCTGAGTTGTGAACTTTTTGTTTACAAATTTACAATTGAGTATGCAAATGTATTAGCCTTGTAAAAACTAATATAAATACAAATTCTGAAGTGGATACAGGCATTATTAGCTGAGTTGTGAACTTTTTGTTTACAAATTTACAATTGAGTATGCAAATGTATTAGCCTTGTAAAAACTAATATAAATACAAATTCTGAAGTGGATACAGGCATTATTAGCTGCGCTGTGAACTTTTTGTTTACAAATTTACAATTGAGTATGCCGTGTAAAAACTAATATAAATACAAATTCGGAAGTCGATACAGGCATTATTAGCTGAGCTGTGAACTTTTTGTTTACAAATTTACAATTGAGTATGCAAATGTATTAGCCTTGTAAAAACTAATATAAATACAAATTCTGAAGTGGATACAGGCATTATTAGCTGAGTTGTGAACTTTTTGTTTACAAATTTACAATTGAGTATGCAAATGTATTAGCCATGTAAAAACTAATATAAATACAAATTCTGAAGTGGATACAGGCATTATTAGCTGAGTTGTGAACTTTTTGTTTACAAATTTACAATTGAGTATGCAAATGTATTAGCCTTGTAAAAACTAATATAAATACAAATTCTGAAGTGGATACAGGCATTATTAGCTGCGCTGTGAACTTTTTGTTTACAAATTTACAATTGAGTATGCCGTGTAAAAACTAATATAAATACAAATTCGGAAGTCGATACAGGCATTATTAGCTGAGCTGTGAACTTTTTGTTTACAAATTTACAATTGAGTATGCAAATGTATTAGCCTTGTAAAAACTAATATAAATACAAATTCTGAAGTGGATACAGGCATTATTAGCGGAGTTGTGAACTTTTTGTTTACAAATTTACAATTGAGTATGCAAATGTATTAGCCATGTAAAAACTAATATAAATACAAATTCTGAAGTGGATACAGGCATTATTAGCTGAGTTGTGAACTTTTTGTTTACAAATTTACAATTGAGTATGCAAATGTATTAGCCTTGTAAAAACTAATATAAATACAAATTCTGAAGTGGATACAGGCATTATTAGCTGCGCTGTGAACTTTTTGTTTACAAATTTACAATTGAGTATGCCGTGTAAAAACTAATATAAATACAAATTCGGAAGTCGATACAGGCATTATTAGCTGAGCTGTGAACTTTTTGTTTACAAATTTACAATTGAGTATGCAAATGTATTAGCCTTGTAAAAACTAATATAAATACAAATTCTGAAGTGGATACAGGCATTATTAGCGGAGTTGTGAACTTTTTGCTTACAAATTTACAATTGAGTATGCAAATGTATTAGCCATGTAAAAACTAATATAAATACAAATTCAGAAGTGGATACAGGCATTATTAGCTGAGTTGTGAACTTTTTGTTTACAAATTTACAATTGAGTATGCAAATGTATTAGCCTTGTAAAAACTAATATAAATACAAATTCTGCCGTGGATACATTCATTATTAGCGGAGTTGTGAACTTTTTGTTTACAAATTTACAATTGAGTATGCAAATGTATTAGCCATGTAAAAACTAATATAAATACTAAATTCTGAAGTGGATACAGGCATTATTAGCTGAGTTGTGAACTTTTTGTTTACAAATTTACAATTGAGTATGCAAATGTATTAGCCTTATAAAAACTAATATAAGTACAAATTCTGCCGTGGATACATGCATTATTACCTGAGTTGTGAACTTTTTGTTTACAAATTTCATTATTAGCTGAGATGTGAACTCTTTGTTTACAAATTTACAATTGAGTATTCAAATGTATTAGCCATGTAAAAACTAATATAAATACAAATTCTGAAGTGGATACAGGCATTATTAGCTGAGTTGTGAACTTTTTGTTTACAAATTTACAATTGAGTATGCAAATGTATTAGCCTTGTAAAAACTAATATAAATACAAATTCTGCCGTGGATACATGCATTATTAGCGGAGTTGTGAACTTTTTGTTTACAAATTCACAATTGAGTATGCAAATGTATTAGCCATGTAAAAACTAATATAAATACAAATTCTGAAGTGGATACAGGCATTATTAGCTGCGCTGTGAACTTTTTGTTTACAAATTTACAATTGAGTATGCCGTGTAAAAACTAATATAAATACAAATTCGGAAGTCGATACAGGCATTATTAGCTGAGCTGTGAACTTTTTGTTTAAAAATTCACAATTGAGTATGCAAATGTATTAGCCGTGTAAAAACTATTATAAATACAAATTCTAAAGTGGATACATGCATTATTAGCTGAGATGTGAACTTTTTGTTTTCAAATTTACAATTGAGTATGCAAATGTATTAGCCTTGTAAAAACTAATATAAATACAAATTCTGAAGTGGATACAGGCATTATTAGCTGAGTTGTGAACTTTTTGTTTACAAATTTACAATTGAGTATGCAAATGTATTAGCCATGTAAAAACTAATATAAATACAAATTCTGAAGTGGATACAGGCATTATTAGCTGAGTTGTGAACTTTTTGTTTACAAATTTACAATTAAGTATGCAAATGTATTAGCCTTGTAAAAACTAATATAAATACAAATTCTGCCGTGGATACATGCATTATTAGCGGAGTTGTGAACTTTTTGTTTACAAATTTACAATTGAGTATGCAAATGTATTAGCCATGTAAAAACTAATATAAATACAAATTCTGAAGTGGATACAGGCATTATTAGCTGAGTTGTGAACTTTTTGTTTACAAATTTACAATTGAGTATGCAAATGTATTAGCCTTGTAAAAACTAATATATATACAAATTCTGAAGTGGATACAGGCATTATTAGCTGAGTTGTGAACTTTTTGTTTACAAATTTACAATTGAGTATGCAAATGTATTAGCCTTGTAAAAACTAATATAAATACAAATTCTGCCGTGGATACATGCATTATTAGCGGAGTTGTGAACTTTTTGTTTACAAATTTACAATTGAGTATGCAAATGTATTAGCCATGTAAAAACTAATATAAATACAAATTCTGAAGTGGATACAGGCATTATTAGCTGAGTTGTGAACTTTTTGTTTACAAATTTACAATTGAGTATGCAAATGTATTAGCCATGTAAAAACTAATATAAGTACAAATTCTACCATGGATACATGCATTATTAGGTGAGTTGTGAACTTTTTGTTTACAAATTTACAATTGAGTATGCAAATGTATTAGCCATGTAAAAACTAATATAAATACTAAATTCTGAAGTGGATACAGGCATTATTAGCTGAGTTGTGAACTTTTTGTTTACAAATTTACAATTGAGTATGCAAATGTATTAGGCTTGTAAAAACTAATATAAATACAAATTCTGAAGTGGATACAGGCATTATTAGCTGAGTTGTGAACTTTTTGTTTACAAATTTACAATTGAGTATGCAAATGTATTAGCCATGTAAAAACTAATATAAATACAAATTCTGAAGTGGATACAGGCATTATTAGCTGCGCTGTGAACTTTTTGTTTACAAATTTACAATTGAGTATGCCGTGTAAAAACTAATATAAATACAAATTCGGAAGTCGATACAGGCATTATTAGCTGAGCTGTGAACTTTTTGTTTACAAATTCACAATTGAGTATGCAAATGTATTAGCCGTGCAAAAACTATTATAAATACAAATTCTAAAGTGGATACATGCATTATTAGCTGAGATGTGAACTTTTTGTTTACAAATTTACAATTGAGTATGCAAATGTATTAGCCTTGTAAAAACTAATATAAATACAAATTCTGCCGTGGATACATTCATTATTAGCGGAGTTGTGAACTTTTTGTTTACAAATTTACAATTGAGTATGCAAATGTATTAGCCATGTAAAAACTAATATAAATACTAAATTCTGAAGTGGATACAGGCATTATTAGCTGAGTTGTGAACTTTTTGTTTACAAATTTACAATTGAGTATGCAAATGTATTAGCCTTATAAAAACTAATATAAGTACAAATTCTGCCGTGGATACATGCATTATTACCTGAGTTGTGAACTTTTTGTTTACAAATTTCATTATTAGCTGAGATGTGAACTCTTTGTTTACAAATTTACAATTGAGTATTCAAATGTATTAGCCATGTAAAAACTAATATAAATACAAATTCTGAAGTGGATACAGGCATTATTAGCTGAGTTGTGAACTTTTTGTTTACAAATTTACAATTGAGTATGCAAATGTATTAGCCTTGTAAAAACTAATATAAATACAAATTCTGCCGTGGATACATGCATTATTAGCGGAGTTGTGAACTTTTTGTTTACAAATTCACAATTGAGTATGCAAATGTATTAGCCATGTAAAAACTAATATAAATACAAATTCTGAAGTGGATACAGGCATTATTAGCTGCGCTGTGAACTTTTTGTTTACAAATTTACAATTGAGTATGCCGTGTAAAAACTAATATAAATACAAATTCGGAAGTCGATACAGGCATTATTAGCTGAGCTGTGAACTTTTTGTTTACAAATTCACAATTGAGTATGCAAATGTATTAGCCGTGCAAAAACTATTATAAAT
Organism: Drosophila kikkawai; assembly: GCF_030179895.1. Lineage (NCBI taxonomy): Eukaryota > Metazoa > Arthropoda > Insecta > Diptera > Drosophilidae > Drosophila > Drosophila kikkawai. Next base: position 124,274 of record NW_027222515.1, read on the forward strand.
ACAAATTCTAAAGTGGATACATGCATTATTAGCTGAGATGTGAACTTTTTGTTTTCAAATTTACAATTGAGTATGCAAATGTATTAGCCTTGTAAAAACTAATATAAATACAAATTCTGAAGTGGATACAGGCATTATTAGCTGAGTTGTGAACTTTTTGTTTACAAATTTACAATTGAGTATGCAAATGTATTAGCCATGTAAAAACTAATATAAATACAAATTCTGAAGTGGATACAGGCATTATTAGCTGAGTTGTGAACTTTTTGTTTACAAATTTACAATTAAGTATGCAAATGTATTAGCCTTGTAAAAACTAATATAAATACAAATTCTGCCGTGGATACATGCATTATTAGCGGAGTTGTGAACTTTTTGTTTACAAATTTACAATTGAGTATGCAAATGTATTAGCCATGTAAAAACTAATATAAATACAAATTCTGAAGTGGATACAGGCATTATTAGCTGAGTTGTGAACTTTTTGTTTACAAATTTACAATTGAGTATGCAAATGTATTAGCCTTGTAAAAACTAATATAAATACAAATTCTGAAGTGGATACAGGCATTATTAGCTGAGTTGTGAACTTTTTGTTTACAAATTTACAATTGAGTATGCAAATGTATTAGCCTTGTAAAAACTAATATAAATACAAATTCTGCCGTGGATACATGCATTATTAGCGGAGTTATGAACTTTTTGTTTACAAATTTACAATTGAGTATGCAAATGTATTAGCCATGTAAAAACTAATATAAATACAAATTCTGAAGTGGATACAGGCATTATTAGCTGAGTGTGAACTTTTTGTTTACAAATTTACAATTGAGTATGCAAATGTATTAGCCATGTAAAAACTAATATAAGTACAAATTCTACCATGGATACATGCATTATTAGGTGAGTTGTGAACTTTTTGTTTACAAATTTACAATTGAGTATGCAAATGTATTAGCCATGTAAAAACTAATATAAATACTAAATTCTGAAGTGGATACAGGCATTATTAGCTGAGTTGTGAACTTTTTGTTTACAAATTTACAATTGAGTATGCAAATGTATTAGGCTTGTAAAAACTAATATAAATACAAATTCTGAAGTGGATACAGGCATTATTAGCTGAGTTGTGAACTTTTTGTTTACAAATTTACAATTGAGTATGCAAATGTATTAGCCTTGTAAAAACTAATATAAATACAAATTCTGAAGTGGATACAGGCATTATTAGCTGCGCTGTGAACTTTTTGTTTACAAATTTACAATTGAGTATGCCGTGTAAAAACTAATATAAATACAAATTCGGAAGTCGATACAGGCATTATTAGCTGAGCTGTGAACTTTTTGTTTACAAATTTACAATTGAGTATGCAAATGTATTAGCCTTGTAAAAACTAATATAAATACAAATTCTGAAGTGGATACAGGCATTATTAGCGGAGTTGTGAACTTTTTGTTTACAAATTTACAATTGAGTATGCAAATGTATTAGCCATGTAAAAACTAATATAAATACAAATTCTGAAGTGGATACAGGCATTATTAGCTGAGTTGTGAACTTTTTGTTTACAAATTTACAATTGAGTATGCAAATGTATTAGCCTTGTAAAAACTAATATAAATACAAATTCTGAAGTGGATACAGGCATTATTAGCTGCGCTGTGAACTTTTTGTTTACAAATTTACAATTGAGTATGCCGTGTAAAAACTAATATAAATACAAATTCGGAAGTCGATACAGGCATTATTAGCTGAGCTGTGAACTTTTTGTTTACAAATTTACAATTGAGTATGCAAATGTATTAGCCTTGTAAAAACTAATATAAATACAAATTCTGAAGTGGATACAGGCATTATTAGCGGAGTTGTGAACTTTTTGCTTACAAATTTACAATTGAGTATGCAAATGTATTAGCCATGTAAAAACTAATATAAATACAAATTCAGAAGTGGATACAGGCATTATTAGCTGAGTTGTGAACTTTTTGTTTACAAATTTACAATTGAGTATGCAAATGTATTAGCCTTGTAAAAACTAATATAAATACAAATTCTGAAGTGGATACAGGCATTATTAGCGGAGTTGTGAACTTTTTGCTTACAAATTTACAATTGAGTATGCAAATGTATTAGCCATGTAAAAACTAATATAAATACAAATTCAGAAGTGGATACAGGCATTATTAGCTGAGTTGTGAACTTTTTGTTTACAAATTTACAATTGAGTATGCAAATGTATTAGCCATGTAAAAACTAATATAAATACTAAATTCTGAAGTGGATACAGGCATTATTAGCTGAGTTGTGAACTTTTTGTTTACAAATTTACAATTGAGTATGCAAATGTATTAGCCTTATAAAAACTAATATAAGTACAAATTCTGCCGTGGATACATGCATTATTACCTGAGTTGTGAACTTTTTGTTTACAAATTTCATTATTAGCTGAGATGTGAACTCTTTGTTTACAAATTTACAATTGAGTATTCAAATGTATTAGCCATGTAAAAACTAATATAAATACAAATTCTGAAGTGGATACAGGCATTATTAGCTGAGTTGTGAACTTTTTGTTTACAAATTTACAATTGAGTATGCAAATGTATTAGCCTTGTAAAAACTAATATAAATACAAATTCTGCCGTGGATACATGCATTATTAGCGGAGTTGTGAACTTTTTGTTTACAAATTCACAATTGAGTATGCAAATGTATTAGCCATGTAAAAACTAATATAAATACAAATTCTGAAGTGGATACAGGCATTATTAGCTGCGCTGTGAACTTTTTGTTTACAAATTTACAATTGAGTATGCCGTGTAAAAACTAATATAAATACAAATTCGGAAGTCGATACAGGCATTATTAGCTGAGCTGTGAACTTTTTGTTTAAAAATTCACAATTGAGTATGCAAATGTATTAGCCGTGTAAAAACTATTATAAATACAAATTCTAAAGTGGATACATGCATTATTAGCTGAGATGTGAACTTTTTGTTTTCAAATTTACAATTGAGTATGCAAATGTATTAGCCTTGTAAAAACTAATATAAATACAAATTCTGAAGTGGATACAGGCATTATTAGCTGAGTTGTGAACTTTTTGTTTACAAATTTACAATTGAGTATGCAAATGTATTAGCCATGTAAAAACTAATATAAATACAAATTCTGAAGTGGATACAGGCATTATTAGCTGAGTTGTGAACTTTTTGTTTACAAATTTACAATTAAGTATGCAAATGTATTAGCCTTGTAAAAACTAATATAAATACAAATTCTGCCGTGGATACATGCATTATTAGCGGAGTTGTGAACTTTTTGTTTACAAATTTACAATTGAGTATGCAAATGTATTAGCCATGTAAAAACTAATATAAATACAAATTCTGAAGTGGATACAGGCATTATTAGCTGAGTTGTGAACTTTTTGTTTACAAATTTACAATTGAGTATGCAAATGTATTAGCCTTGTAAAAACTAATATATATACAAATTCTGAAGTGGATACAGGCATTATTAGCTGAGTTGTGAACTTTTTGTTTACAAATTTACAATTGAGTATGCAAATGTATTAGCCTTGTAAAAACTAATATAAATACAAATTCTGCCGTGGATACATGCATTATTAGCGGAGTTGTGAACTTTTTGTTTACAAATTTACAATTGAGTATGCAAATGTATTAGCCATGTAAAAACTAATATAAATACAAATTCTGAAGTGGATACAGGCATTATTAGCTGAGTTGTGAACTTTTTGTTTACAAATTTACAATTGAGTATGCAAATGTATTAGCCATGTAAAAACTAATATAAGTACAAATTCTACCATGGATACATGCATTATTAGGTGAGTTGTGAACTTTTTGTTTACAAATTTACAATTGAGTATGCAAATGTATTAGCCATGTAAAAACTAATATAAATACTAAATTCTGAAGTGGATACAGGCATTATTAGCTGAGTTGTGAACTTTTTGTTTACAAATTTACAATTGAGTATGCAAATGTATTAGGCTTGTAAAAACTAATATAAATACAAATTCTGAAGTGGATACAGGCATTATTAGCTGAGTTGTGAACTTTTTGTTTACAAATTTACAATTGAGTATGCAAATGTATTAGCCTTGTAAAAACTAATATAAATACAAATTCTGAAGTGGATACAGGCATTATTAGCTGCGCTGTGAACTTTTTGTTTACAAATTTACAATTGAGTATGCCGTGTAAAAACTAATATAAATACAAATTCGGAAGTCGATACAGGCATTATTAGCTGAGCTGTGAACTTTTTGTTTACAAATTTACAATTGAGTATGCAAATGTATTAGCCTTGTAAAAACTAATATAAATACAAATTCTGAAGTGGATACAGGCATTATTAGCGGAGTTGTGAACTTTTTGTTTACAAATTTACAATTGAGTATGCAAATGTATTAGCCATGTAAAAACTAATATAAATACAAATTCTGAAGTGGATACAGGCATTATTAGCTGAGTTGTGAACTTTTTGTTTACAAATTTACAATTGAGTATGCAAATGTATTAGCCTTGTAAAAACTAATATAAATACAAATTCTGCCGTGGATACATTCATTATTAGCGGAGTTGTGAACTTTTTGTTTACAAATTTACAATTGAGTATGCAAATGTATTAGCCATGTAAAAACTAATATAAATACTAAATTCTGAAGTGGATACAGGCATTATTAGCTGAGTTGTGAACTTTTTGTTTACAAATTTACAATTGAGTATGCAAATGTATTAGCCTTATAAAAACTAATATAAGTACAAATTCTGCCGTGGATACATGCATTATTACCTGAGTTGTGAACTTTTTGTTTACAAATTTCATTATGTTCACGCCAGAAAGGCGCTCAATTTCGGGAGGCAGTGTGATCCCGAACGCTCTCCTTTTCTCTCCCTCTTCCTCCGGACTTCCAGTCCTAGAGCTTCCAATCCGCTCTCCCTAGCTTTAGTTTCTTTTGTATTGACCAGTACCAATTTACCTACGACTAAATAAACATCCCGACGCACGTGGCGTAAAACCCCGACAAGTTCTACGTGTTATTATTTATCCGAGTGCATTTCAGCTTAAAGCCGCCCCCCTCCAACATTTGGTCCATCAGAGCCGGATTTTTCGTCGCATCTACCAGCAGCTCCGGTGGCTTTAAAACCGCACAAGATAAGTTCAAATATATTATTGCTGCCGGTCATACAGTTAGGTTGTGCGAAGCTCAATTCGTCTTAATCTCTCTGTATGATTATTGTCTAAATCCAAGTCCGATTAATCCGACACTACGGCAGCATAAGAAGTTCCAATTCCAAATCCAAATACATTTTTCAATATCTGTGCCGAAATCCAAATTGTGTGTGTAAATAAATGCAATAGCCACAGTGAGAATTTATTTCCAATAGTTCTCAATTCCTCTTCAATAACTGTGTTTCCGCTAGCATTTATTTACATTTACATACATATTCAATACAGTCCACTCCACAAGACTACAATCGCTGTCAACATTGACATTTTCCCATATTCGAGAAATTATATCCAAATAATTTCTATACGAGATCTACGGGTTCCAAAAGTCATAAAGAGTTTGTTTAAATCAATGCCTAAGCCACAGTAGAACTTTCCAATTTCGAATTATTCTTAATTCCTTCTCGTTTACTAGCATTTTTTTACATTACATACATACTACAAATACAGTCCACTTCACTCCGAAACTTATATTTACAAATTTATTTATTAACTGTCCACAGCTACTAAAATTACAAATTTATTTAATTCGTACATATTGTAAACGTTATAGTTGTAGACGTAAGAATATAAATCCGATGCTTTATTTTAAACTTTTCTTCTCGAACACAAGCCACCGAATGTCGCGGCGTCGTTTCTCTTCCTTTACTTATACCTTTCGATGCGTGAGCGAGATAGGTATACGTACATTTTTATCTCTTAAAGCTAATGTGCGAGATAGACAGAGATGACAGTCTTATACTTAACTCTAACGGGGATTTTATCTTGTATAGCTCTTCAATACAATGGGCTTTATCCTGATTCTATGCTAATACAATGTATCTAGCCTACCACAACTCGGCCGTCCTGACTAGCTGATCCCCTGATCATGGGTTATATTACTTATTTGTATATTTACAATGAATAACAATTTTTCTTATTTTTATACATATTTACATATTATTGCAGTTTGCCGTAATTTTTTATTGCTTAATCATGCTTTTTCTTTTTGCCTATCCAATGCTTAATATTTTGAATGCTCCAGACACCTTGGTAAGGGTTACGGGATACCTGAAAACCTTCTACGTCCTTCAACAAAAACCTGTCGTTTCTTAATACTTTTGAAATTACATATGGACCCTTATTTTTTGGAATTAACTTTCTAGAAACACCTGCTGTGCAGTCGAAATTTTTCACCATCACATAATCTCCTTTTTTGTATTCAGATGGCTTTCTTGCGGTCTTATCATAATGCTTTTTGTTATACGCTTGAGTTTCTCCTTGATTCTTTTCTGCTTCGGTTCTAATTTTCTTCAAGTCCCTTTCTTCTGGAGTATTATCTATTTCTTCTAGTTTTTCTTTTAACTCGTCCACAGTTTTTCCTCTCTGTTCTAAGCCAAAAAGCACTTTGCTTGGGGTTTGCTTGATACTACGGTGTAGCGTATTATTTAACACGTGTTCAACTTTATCTATTACTGTGTCCCAATATATACCTTTCTCTGGTTCTATTAGCTTCGCTATCATTGGACCTAAACTTCTATTGACTCTTTCAACCTGCCCGTTAGCCTGAGGTGATCCAGTTGCAATCTTCATATGCTTTATATCAAACTCTGATACAAAATCATCGAACTCTTTGGATGTGAAACAACTTCCCCTGTCTGATATGATGCATTTAGGCTTGCTATATGCTCTAAAATAGTCCTTCAGGGCGGTAACGACTTCTCTTGTATTCGTAGTCTTTGTGGCATATAAGCGTACAAACTTCGTAAAACCGTCGATCACGACAAAAATGTGTTTTTTTGATCTACCTGAGTCGACTGGACCATAATGATCGATGTGTATTAGTTCGAATGGTTTGCTACCTTTCGGAATGCAATGCAGAAATCCTTCCTTGCCTATTTTAGGGGAGAACGCGACACATTTTAAACAATTTTCTATATGACTTAAACATTTTTCTTTGGCACTGGGAAACCAATAAGATTTCAAAATACTATCCAACATTTTGTCTCTACCTACATGTCCGACCTCATTGTGATATTTATATAGAACATGCTCTTCCATATCCGTAGAAACATAAAATAATAGTCTGCCATCGTTGCATTTTCTATAAATAATTCCGTTTCTCATTTCAAATAACTTATGTTCGTCTTTTTCTAACCGTTTTTTAATCTCCTGAACTTTTGGATCTTTGGCCTGGCAGATTACTAAATTATCTTCGAACGTATTCGACTCTACAATCAGAATATTTGTGCATCTACTAAGAGCATCAACATGCTGCATTCTTTTTCCTTCTCTATGTATGAGCTCATAGTCGTAGTTTTGGAGCTCTAACGCCCATCTAGCTATTCGCGGATTAAGTTCAATCTTATTAAGGGTTAAAGTAAGCGAATTACAGTCAGTAATAATTTTAAAGCGTTTTCCATATAAATATATTCTAAATCTTCGAAGTGCGTGAATAATAGCCATTGTCTCCAGTTCGAAACTGTGATATTTTGCCTCAGCGACAGTTGTGCGCTTCGAAAAATAAAATATGGGGTGTAATTTCCCGTCTTCTTTCTTTTGACATAGCACAGCACCAAAACCAAGAGCGCTTGCATCACAGTGCAGCTCTACCTCGTCTTTGTAATTGTAAATAGCTAAAACTGGTGCCTGTACTAGCTTTTCCTTAAGCGTTGAAAAACAGTTCATTTCCTTCTCTCCAAACTTAAATTTTTCATCTTTTCTCAAAAGATCGTATAATGGTTTCGCTAATGTTGAAAAATCTTTTATAAATCTACGGAAGTATGAACATAAGCCTAAGAAACTTTGCACGGATTGTGTCTTGTCTGGAACTGGAAAATTTTGTATGGCTTCTATCCCTTTGTCGTCAGCCCTAATGCCTTCGCCATTTATAATGAATCCTAAATATTTAATATTAGTTTGAAGAAACTCACATTTATCCATTCTTAATTCTAATTTGTTTTGAGCTAACCTGAGAAACACTTCCTTTAAGATCTGAAAATGTTCCTCAGTGTCCTTACTGGCGATCATGATGTCGTCCATGTATACGATCACTTTGTTCTCTCTAATAAGATCCTCGAAGATTCTGTTAACAAATCTTTGAAACACTGCCGATGCAGTTTTCAGGCCCATTGGCATCCTAAGAAATTCGAATTGTCCTAAAGGCGTCACAAACGAGGTGTATTTAACCGATTCCTTATTGACAAACACATGAAAATAACCATTTTTTAAATCAAGTTTCGAAAAAACTTTCTTGTTAACCAGTTTGTCTAAGAGGTCATCGATAAGCGGTATCGGATAATTGTCTTTAACTAAAACCTTGTTCAGTTTTCTAAAGTCTATACATAATCTTATGTCTCCTGTCTTCTTTTTGACTAAAACTATGGGTGAAGCATATTCGGATTCGCTGGGTTGTATAATTCCATCTTTTAAATATTCATCTAGCAATTTTTGCAATTTCTCTTTCTCTGAATAAGCTAGTCGCCTTGGGGCGCAGCTAAATGGTTTTGAAGTTTCCAAATTCAGTTTTATTTCACATTTGACGAAAGGTTCTGCAGGCTTTTCTACGCTAAAGTAATTCCATTTAATAATCTCTTCTAATCGGCAGTTTAAGCCTTGGTCGTTATTTGTGCCGCATATATAACTCATTTGCTCATCCTCCATATAATCAATACTAAAGATTTCTTTAACAGTTTCCTCATAACTAGGCATAACCGTATTCAAAGGCATAACTGTTTTGATAATCGTTTTACTAACTGTAGGATTAACTATATCACTAATTTCAGGACTAACTACTTTACTAATCGTTTCACTACCTGTTTCGCTAACTGTCTCACTAACTGTTTCTCTAACTGTATCACTAACTGTCTCACTAACTGTTTCACTAACTGTCTCACTAACTGTCTCACTAACTGTTTCTCTAACTGTATCACTAACTGTCTCACTAACTGTTTCACTAACTGTCTCACTAGCTGTCTCACTAACTGTTTCTCTAACTGTATCACTAACTGTCTCACTAACTGTTTCACTAACTGTCTCACTAACTGTTTTTCTATCTTTTTTAATATCTAAAGGGTCAATTGTAACCTTTCCCAAAGTGTCTGGATCCAATTTCAGCTGGCAAGCTTCCATAAAATTTCTTCCAAGAACTACATTATGACTCATAGACTCGTTTGGGACCACGTATATGTAAAAATAACATTTTATTCTTTCTTTTAATACATAACACAAAATTTTTCCAAATATCTTCAGTTGGCTTTTATTCAGCCCAAAATAGTTCTCCGAAACGGTTTCTAAATTAACTTCTTTGGGTATACTGCTTACTTTCGAAAATGAAATTGGACTCCCTGTGTCTATGAGGCATTCTGTAATTAATGGGGTTTTAAAACTATTGTGAAAAAAAATCTTAATCAGTCTTACATAATTGTTTGTGTTCGCACTCTTGCGCTCTGGGCACTGCCCGACGAAGTGTCCAAACGTGCCGCAGGCGTAGCAGGAACCGGGCTCCCTCTTTGGTTTAAGGCACTCCTTGGCGAAGTGCCCTTTCGAGTTGCAGTTGGCGCAACGCAAATCCTTGTTGAGTGCAACTTTTCCAGATAGCTGCTTTTCCGAACCGCCTCCTGTTTTGCGCTCTGGTAAACGGACTTCCGCGAAGGCTCGCAGAATCTGCATCGGCTCGGAAAAGCACTGTATGCGTGCCTGGTTGCGCAGCGCTGGTGCTGGAATGCCTTCTATGATGTTCTCCAGAAGCTCCTCCAAATCGATGTTGATGTCATTAGCTAGCATAACCTTGTCCTCGAAATAAGCGGCGAACTTCTCTTCTGGACGCCATTGACGTCTTTGGAAAGCGCTCCTCAGCTCTCCTTTGGACATTTTAACGCCGAACGTCATAATAAGTTGTTCGCAAAGTTGATCGGCCGGCTCCAGAATGCGCGTGGCGTTTGCGTGCAGCCAGCGTTGCGCGTTTCCCTTCAGTTTGGCAATCAGAAGCATATGCATGCAGCCATCGTCTAAATTATACACCTTGCCAATGTTCTGAAGTTGTGTGACCCAAATGCGCGCACACACGCTGCCGTTGTATTCCATTGTAACTTCTTTTGCCAAAGCAAGCGATGCTGCCGGAGATTCCAGTAGTTTGTTTACATTTGTGTTCATGCGTTGATCACCACTGCCATCGATCTGTTTTCCAACACTGGTATTGTCCGGACCAATGTTATCGGCGGTGATGGTCACTTTGGTGCTGTTAACCTTAACAGCGTTGCTGTTGGCGCCAATGTTAGCACTTCTAGAAACTTCCATGGTATTTGCGATGACGTCATGGATTTCTTGAACATGAACTGATTTGTTCTTGTTTGCGTCGTCGATCTCTATGTGAATCCTCTGCAAAACGGCGATGCTTGCGTCGATTTCATCACGAATCTTCTGTAGGGTGGCTTTTCGGCATCTACGAGTGATAGCTGCTCAAACTCGACGTTGTCCAAGGTATGCGACGCCATTGAGCGCGCGTCGCCTGAGACCTCTTGCAAGCCTGCCCCCTGTGGCTCCTGCAGTTCCAGCAAAGATGCAGCTCCATCCGTCTCGTCTGCTGGTTCTGCTGCCGATCGGCCGTTTGGTGGTTGGTCGCCCTGGCTGCTCGATGTCTTGGTTGGCGGATCGCCACGTGTCTCTGGAGAGATTGCTTGCAGACGCGCTATTAACTCCGCTTTAGTGCCGGAAGTTGGGCGTCCGAGAGCTCCCAACCAGTTCTTCAGTTGGAGCACCGAGAATTGCTTCAAATCCACGTCAGGCATAGTGAGTAATGACCACTTCTGATGTTGTAAACGTTATAGTTGTAGACGTAAGAATATAAATCCGATGCTTTATTTTAAACTTTTCTTCTCGAACACAAGCCACCGAATGTCGCGGCGTCGTTTCTCTTCCTTTACTTATACCTTTCGATGCGTGAGCGAGATAGGTATACGTACATTTTTATCTCTTAAAGCTAATGTGCGAGATAGACAGAGATGACAGTCTTATACTTAACTCTAACGGGGATTTTATCTTGTATAGCTCTTCAATACAATGGGCTTTATCCTGATTCTATGCTAATACAATGTATCTAGCCTACCACAATATATTGTTGTTTTTTTCTCCCTCGCTCTATTCTGAGCTGCAATACGTATTTACATACATACATAATCGTCTGCATACGACGCTCCGATATTTGGCAATTTTTTACGCCTCTCCTTATCTCCGCTATTTTGCACTTGCATACGGCAAGTGCACAAATATACACACACACACGTATTGGTTCCGAAATACAGCACCGGTCAATCAAATAAGACCAGACAAATAAAATTATTTTAAATTATTTTATATTAAAATTCCAACTAACCGATTAAGTTAGAATTCAAAGTGTGCTTCCATATACGCATTAGTGTGACCGTATTTTCGTAATTCCGTATTTAATTCAAATATTCTCGATTTAAATTCCTTACGAGAAAAATACAATTTTCCACAAATAATAATTATTTCAAAAATAATTATTACGAGTCCGATTGGTTCCTAAATTCCCAATCCAACTTCGACCTATAAATTATTTTGTAATATATACCTATTTATAGTAAAAATTATAAAGAAATATCCAGAATGGCTCCTTCAATTTTAGACAAATTTACTTTGATCTGTGACCGTCTAAGTCATTTCGAGTCCCGAGTCTGCAATCCAGCAGCGCCCACTCCATCCAAGTACTCTTGCCAAATCCATCTCGACCAAGTTCGAGCGCTATGGGATAAGGTCGAGAAAGAGTACGAAGATTGTTCAGAGCTGATTTCAGTTGGGTTAGAGGGCGCGGAGGACACCTTGCCTACTCTTAAGGCAAAATACGACTATTTAAATGCCAAGACGAGTGGTGAAGCTCATTCCATAGTTTCAAATTCGCCACTGACCAACGACGGTTTCCGCTCAGCATGGGGAAACCTAAATGAGCGTTTCGAAAATAAACGCGCGTTGGTGAACAGCCAACTGAAGAAATTACTAAACATACAATCCATCGAACGCGAATCCTCGGCAGCCTTGAAGGAGCTGCAGAATACAATTCAAAATTGCCTCACATCCCTAACTCTGTCCGGCCTTCCTACGGATAATTGGGATTGTCTATTGGTTTATTTGTGTTCCACGAAGCTTCCAAAGCTGACGCTCTCATTATGGGAGCAGTCCTGGCTAGAATTAGATTCTTTCCTTACTGAGCGCCATAGAACTCTGGAATCTATAAATTCTATTCAACCTCCTACGATACGCCTCAGTCCGTCCAACCCGACAAAATCCATCGTGGCACCGCGAGTACTAAAATCCTTTAGTACGCGGATTGTTCCCATATCCAAAAGATGCGATTTGTGTTCTGCAGAGAACCATCCAGTGCGTAAATGTCCACGCTTCCTCCAGATGACGATAGAAAATCGAACTTCGTACATTGAAAAAAAGCAGTTGTGCTTAAATTGCTTTGCAAGCGGTCATCCACTCCGTAATTGCACAAGCGCCCACAGCTGTCTTACGTGTCACGGTCGGCATCACACATTGTTGCATCCAAGCAACACTTCATCCAGTGTTCCGAATCCTCGTGATGACGCACCACAAATTCCTGCACCCATTCAAAGAATTTCCTCGTTCTCCACACGAGTTACTACTTCGGCCGATTCCAATTACTGGGTTCCGTACGACGACAGCAAGAGCAGACGTTCCCGAGGTATTTTATCCTACCAATGCCGAGTCTGCCAAGGGAACCATCCTCTTCGGAAGTGTCACCGTTTTCTCCGGCTTGATGCGAAGAAACGGCTCCAGACAGTCATCGACAGGAAGTACTGCGTCAACTGCCTGGCCCACCACCATTCCGGAGGATCCTGTCGAAGTAGCGACCGATGCCAGTCGTGTGGACAGGATCACCACACCCTTCTACATGCCGACGAACGCTCAGCGTTATCCTGGTACTTTTGCTGCGTATCCTCGCAAGGGGGGGGAGAATGTTCACGCCAGAAAGGCGCTCAATTTCGGGAGGCAGTGTGATCCCGAACGCTCTCCATTTCTCTCCCTCTTCCTCCGGACTTCCAGTCCTAGAGCTTCCAATCCGCTCTCCCTAGCTTTAGTTTCTTTTGTATTGACCAGTACCAATTTACCTACGACTAAATAAACATCCCGACGCACGTCGCGTAAAACCTTGACAAGTTCTACGTGTTATTATTTATCCGAGTGCATTTCAGCTTAAAGCCGCCCCCCTCCAACACATTATTAGCTGAGATGTGAACTTTTTGTTTACAAATTTACAATTGAGTATGCAAATGTATTAGCCATGTAAAAACTAATATAAATACAAATTCTGCCGTGGATACATTCATTATTAGCGGAGTTGTTAACTTTTTGTTTACAAATTTACAATTGAGTATGCAAATGTATTAGCCTTGTAAAAACTAATATAAATACAAATTCTGAAGTGGATACAGGCATTATTAGCTGAGTTGTGAACTTTTTGTTTACAAATTTACAATTGAGTATGCAAATGTATTAGCCTTATAAAAACTAATATAAATACAAATTCTGCCGTGGATACATGCATTATTAGCGGAGTTGTGAACTTTTTGTTTACAAATTTACAATTGAGTATGCAAATGTATTAGCCATGTAAAAACTAATATAAATACAAATTCTGCCGTGGATACAGGCATTATTAGCTGAGTTGTGAACTTTTTGTTTACAAATTTACAATTGAGTATGCAAATGTATTAGCCTTGTAAAAACTAATATAAATACAAATTCTGAAGTGGATACAGGCATTATTAGCTGAGTTGTGAACTTTTTGTTTACAAATTTACAATTGAATATGCAAATGTATTAGCCTTGTAAAAACTAATATAAATACAAATTCTGCCGTGGATACATTCATTATTAGCGGAGTTGTGAACTTTTTGTTTACAAATTTACAATTGAGTATGCAAATGTATTAGCCTTGTAAAAACTAATATAAATACTAAATTCTGAAGTGGATACAGGCATTATTAGCTGAGTTGTGAACTTTTTGTTTACAAATTTACAATTGAGTATGCAAATGTATTAGCCTTGTAAAAACTAATATAAGTACAAATTCTACCATGGATACATGCATTATTAGCTGAGTTGTGAACTTTTTGTTTACAAATTTACAATTGAGTATGCAAATGTATTAGCCATGTAAAAACTAATATAAATACTAAATTCTGAAGTGGATACAGGCATTATTAGCTGAGTTGTGAACTTTTTGTTTACAAATTTACAATTGAGTATGCAAATGTATTAGGCTTGTAAAAACTAATATAAATACAAATTCTGAAGTGGATACAGGCATTATTAGCTGAGTTGTGAACTTTTTGTTTACAAATTTACAATTGAGTATGCAAATGTATTAGCCTTGTAAAAACTAATATAAATACAAATTCTGAAGTGGATACAGGCATTATTAGCTGCGCTGTGAACTTTTTGTTTACAAATTTACAATTGAGTATGCCGTGTAAAAACTAATATAAATACAAATTCGGAAGTCGATACAGGCATTATTAGCTGAGCTGTGAACTTTTTGTTTACAAATTTACAATTGAGTATGCAAATGTATTAGCCTTGTAAAAACTAATATAAATACAAATTCTGAAGTGGATACAGGCATTATTAGCGGAGTTGTGAACTTTTTGCTTACAAATTTACAATTGAGTATGCAAATGTATTAGCCATGTAAAAACTAATATAAATACAAATTCAGAAGTGGATACAGGCATTATTAGCTGAGTTGTGAACTTTTTGTTTACAAATTTACAATTGAGTATGCAAATGTATTAGCCTTGTAAAAACTAATATAAATACAAATTCTGCCGTGGATACATTCATTATTAGCGGAGTTGTGAACTTTTTGTTTACAAATTTACAATTGAGTATGCAAATGTATTAGCCATGTAAAAACTAATATAAATATTTAATTCTGAAGTGGATACAGGCATTATTAGCTGAGTTGTGAACTTTTTGTTTACAAATTTACAATTGAGTATGCAAATGTATTAGCCTTATAAAAACTAATATAAGTACAAATTCTGCCGTGGATACATGCATTATTACCTGAGTTGTGAACTTTTTGTTTACAAATTTCATTATTAGCTGAGATGTGAACTCTTTGTTTACAAATTTACAATTGAGTATTCAAATGTATTAGCCATGTAAAAACTAATATAAATACAAATTCTGAAGTGGATACAGGCATTATTAGCTGAGTTGTGAACTTTTTGTTTACAAATTTACAATTGAGTATGCAAATGTATTAGCCTTGTAAAAACTAATATAAATACAAATTCTGCCGTGGATACATGCATTATTAGCGGAGTTGTGAACTTTTTGTTTACAAATTCACAATTGAGTATGCAAATGTATTAGCCGTGTAAAAACTATACACATTCTTAAGTGGATACATGCATTATTAGCTGAGTTGTGAACTTTTTG